>NC_041013.1:29567482-29694155 GCF_004193775.1 Glycine soja
CTCATGGGGTACCCTAGTTGTCTTATAGCGAGCGCGGGATTGTAGTTAATACAACCCCTCGTTCCTACCAGCGGAATGTTTGGGTATCTTCCACATGAGAAAAGGACTCCTTCTTTTCCTTCCTTCCATCGGGGGAACCAACTGATTGTTCTACCTCCTATCCCGGCCAAGAGCTGGTCCCAATCTATTCTCCTCTTTTCAATACACGAGCGATGGCTCAGGAGCGGACATGGATGTCTTGTGTCTTGTTGGAACAAGTGCAAAACCAACCAAACACAGAGGGCGGGTAAGCAACAGATGATCCGTGTGCTACTCTTTTCGCACCTTCGGTCAAATGTGTCAAATAGATCTGCCAAGACAGCTACCACCGGACTTTCCTTGCTATGGTGGTAGGCAAGGAAAGCGTCGATTGCTGCTAGGTCCACCAAACCATCCACGTTTGGAAAGAGGACGACCCCAAAAATTAGCAAAGCTAACACATCCATAAACGGGACCCAGTCTCCTTGATTGGCCATACCCCTCGCCTTGTCTTCTAGGTACCTCTGTGGTAGGCCCGCTATGCCGTTCCGAGTCTGTTTTATGCGGTCCAAACCTCTTGCTGAATCCTTAACCACAGTTGCAATTCTGCTCAAAGAGGGGAGACACCCGGAGGAAAGATATGGTTTTCTTCCCCCGAGAGGACATCCTAGAATTTCCTCAAATTCTTCAATGGTTGGTACTAATTGGAAGTCTCCGAATGTGAAGCACCTCAAAGGCTGGTCGTAGTATTGGGTAAGTGATACAATGGCTTCTATGGACACCTCTGCTATGGTCAACTCTAAGATCTTTCCGTAAGTCTTGCGGAAGGTTTGCATTTGGAGGGGTTCCATCAACCGCCCTAATTCCTTGATGCTGGTGGTATCTAGGCTTTTGACCTTGACTTGGTAGAACCTCTTGCCGGTTTGATTTGTTCCCATGCTTACTAAAGTGAGACAAAAGTTGGTGCAAATCAAAACTCCGATATCTCATGGGTGGGATGGATGAATGCATGATGGAATGCATATGACACAGATGCAATCTAGGAATGCGGGGGTCCGGGGAATTTGTCCCCTTCTTAGATACGACGTCTAGGGGAGGCAAAATGCCCCAACGCACATTTTTAAGAAGGCGACACGGACCCTCCGTTGGTTTGTTTACAGTAGGGATCAAGACAGAACCCATATGCAATGCCTATGCAAAAGACACAATGCGGGAATGTACACAGTATGACAATATTTACCGAACATAAGCAAAAGGGTATATGATACTCATGCATGGCAGTGTGAAAAATGGCACGCAGCGTGTTTGCTCCGTGCCCCTATTTAAGGGACCTATAAGGGAGAGAACTAACTAGGCTTTTAGCAATAATCCCCAAGGTAGTCATATCTCTCTTGATGGTTTCTAGAGGTATCATCCCCTTCGAAGAACATATTGTAGCAGTAGGGACTACTAGCAACAATAGGTTTTCAAAGAGAAAAGCTCTAGATGAGGGTTCACTGTAATCAAGCAAGTCGGAGACCTAGCATGATCACAGATTCACCTCCACTCCTTATGCTCCCATGAACCCGGGTATAGGGCCCTTTTTCACTCACAGTGTGTGCAAATAGTGTTGGTGTTTGTGTGCATCAAATGAATAAATATTTACTTCATGCATACATTTTAAAACGCACTAAAAGCAACAAAGAGTTTATATACACAAGAACATAATGAAAGGAAACCAACAAAGGGGTAAGTCACGGTAAAACATTGCACAAAATTAAATGGCCTAACTCTCAAAAAAAAAAATGTCCCCAGTGGAGTCGCCAACTGTCGCAACCTACCCTTCGGCGGGAGGGCGACGCGTGACTCGCGGGATGCGTGTTCCACGAAAGGAATACGCGCGGAGTCGCCACCAAAGTTTATTTGAGGAAAACGTCGGAAAAACCGGAAAAGACGCGATCTACGAACTTTTAAGTGAAAGGTTCGGGAGTTGTATTTATGCATGGGGAAGGTATTAGCACCCCACACGTCCGTCCCAAGGGACGGCAGCCTTTAATCGAATGTGCAAACATGACTTTGATTTTTTTTATGTTCCCTTTTTATGTCTCTATATCCTTTATACCCTTTTTATATTTTTCTCTTTTTGTGGTCGACAAGGGTGTTTCCCTTTGCTCCTACGTATTCCTCAATTTTTGTGATGAGGAAATCAGACCTACGTAGTTCTTTCTTATCAAGTGATTCTTTTTTTTGCTTAAGTGGTGATCATTTTAAGGCGTTGGACCTTAAAAATGATCCATTTTACTTAGTGAGAAATTGAAATGACAAACTTCATAAGCCTATTTTTGTGGACGACCTCGACTAGGCGAGTTGATTCTAGCCTTAATTTCACTTTAGTTATTTAGTCAATTCGATTAAGAATGAGAAATCCTAAAGAGAAAACGTCCGATTGATTTTTCGCTTTACTTTACTAAAAAATATTTTTTGATTATTATATTTATTTTTTTACCTCTTTTTGATTTCCAACGTGGTTACGGCACGACCGAACGGTTAGAATTCATTTTAACCGAAGTTAACGGATAATACAATTCAAACGTTCGGTGGAAATTGATTTTATTTTTAAGTTAAGCGAGAAATGACTTAAGTAAAATGGGTTAAGCACGTCAACAGGGGGTATAAAAAAGTAAATGAAACAAGAATAGAAATACACAAAACACAATGTGGACCACTACAGGTACATAGAATGAATCGAAAAGCTTGGTTTGAGGTACTTACCCGTTGAAGATCGAAGAACGATGAAGAACGAATGAAGAACGTCGAAGAACGGTTGAAACCTTTGCGAAATTCCTCACGGAAAACGTTATGGAAACGTTTCGGAAGCGCCTCGGCTTAGATTTTCTTCACGGAAATAATTTTTCCAAGCAAATTCGAAAGAGAGAGAAGTGCCAAAGGGGCTGAACCCTTTTCTTCTTCACTTCCTCCCCTATTTATAGCAAAATAGGGGAGGTGGTTGCCGCCCAGCTCGCCCAGGCGAGCCAGGTTGCTTCCTCCAGAAGCAACAGCCTTCTGGAGGAATATTCTGGAGGGCCCAAGTGGGCCTGGGTGCTATTTGCACCCCCATTTTTACTAAGTACATCCCCCTCTGCTTTTTTTGGTGATTCTTTTTTCGTAAAGTTACAGAAACTTACGAATTTCGTAACGATACTTGTTTTCTTTCCGTAATGTTACGGAACCTTGCGGATTACATAATCATCTCCTTTTTGACTTACGGAATGTTACGGAACCTCACTTAATTATGCAACAATGCTTCCATTTGATTTCCGGTGTGTCACGGAAACTTACGGATTGTGCATCAATATTTTTTTGGTTTTTCGGCATGTCCTGGAATTTCACAAATTGCCTAATGATGGATGCCAAGCACCTCACAAGGACCAAAGAAAGGTCGCATGTCATCAAGCAAAGGTCCCCGGACGAAATTAGGGTATGACACTCTCCAAATGCAAGCTTCCCGCAAGATTTATGAAAAGATCTTAGAGTTGACCATAGCAGAGATATCCATAGAAGCCATTGCATCACTCACCCAATACTACGAACAGCCTTTGAGATGCTTCACGTTCGGAGACTTCCAATTAGTACCAACCATTGAAGAATTTGAGGAAATTCTAGGATGTCCTCTCGGGGGAAGAAAACCATATCTTTCCTCCGGGTGTCTCCCCTCTTTGAGCAAAATTGCAACTGTGGTCAAGGATTCAGCAAGAGGTTTGGACCGCATAAAACAGACTCGGAACGGCATAGCGGGCCTACCACGAAGGTACCTAGAAGACAAGGCAAGGGGTATGGCCAATCAAGGAGATTGGGTCCCGTTTATGGATGTGTTAGCTTTGCTAATTTTTGGGGTCGTCCTCTTTCCAAACGTGGATGGTTTGGTAGACCTAGCAGCAATCGACGCTTTCCTTGCATACCACCATAGCAAGGAAAGTCCGGTGGTAGCTGTCCTGGCAGATTTATTTGACACATTTGACCGAATGTGCGAAAAGAGTAGCGCACGGATCATCTGTTGCTTGCCCGCTCTCTGTGTTTGGTTGGTTTCACACCTGTTCCAGCAAGACACGAGGCACCCATGTCCGCTCCAGAGCCATCGCTCGTGTACTGAAAAAAGAAGAATAGATTGGGACCAGCTTTTGGCTGGGATAGGAGGTAGAACAATCAATTGGTTCCCCCGATGGAAGGAAGGAAAGGAAGGAGTCCTTTTCTCATGTGGAGGATACCCAAACATTCCGCTGGTAGGAACGAGGGGTTGTATTAACTACAATCCCGTGCTCGCTATAAGACAACTAGGGTACCCCATGAGGGGAGCACCGACGGAAGAAAGCATGTCTCCTTTCCTTGTGAGGCATTTCGGCGCACAAAATTTCAAGGCTATACAAAGAATCCATAAGGCATGGGAAACCCCGTTAAGGAAAGATCAAGAACTTAGGGGCATTCGTAATGGCATCATTGGTGGGTACCATGGATGGCTGAAAGTTCATATACGAGGTTTAGATTGGCTCGCCAAGTTAAAAGTCGTCAGCGAAGAGAGTTTTGAAGCACCGCAAGAGGACGAAGAGGTCCAAGCTCTCAAAAGCGAGTTAGGAAAGGCGAAACTTGCCAAGGAGAAGTTCAAGTTGGCCGCTACACACATCCGGAAGGAGTGTGCCGGATTACGGGAAGAGAATGCAACTACCGCACGAGCCCTTGAACAAGAGACCAAGAGGGCTCGCAAGGAAGAGTATGGCAGGAACAAATTTCGCGGAGCTCTGTGGGGTAGCAACAATGAACTCAAGCTGCGAAGGGAAGAGAGGGACCAGTTGCGAGCACATAACATGGTTTTGAAAGAGGAGTTAGTTGCCTGTTCAAGGTCCAAAAGAAGCTTGTCTCAACGTTTATGCGAGACGGAGACCAACATGCTAGCTATCATCGCCAAGTACCAAGAAGAGTTAGGTCTAGCCACGGCCTACGAGCATAGGATCGCGGACTAGTATGCCCAAGTATACGAGGAAAAAGAGGCTAGAGGAAGGGTGATCGACTCTTTACACCAAGAGGCAACCATGTGGATGGATCGGTTTGCTCTTACCTTGAACGGGAGTCAAGAACTTCCCCGCTTGTTAGCCAAGGCCAAGGCGATGGCGGACACCTACTCCGTCCCCGAAGAGATTCATGGGCTTCTCGGCTATTGTCAGCATATGATAGACTTAATGGCCCACATAATTAGAAATCGTTAGGAAACTTGTATGGTCTCTCAGACCTTGACTAGATACGACTTTCTTTTTGAAATAAAATGAGTTGGTCCCATGTTTCTACTGCAAAAAGCTTGTGCAAATCAAATCACTCCTACATTTCATCTCTAGCATGCATTTTCTTTCTTTCTTTACCCACTCCTCACGTTTTGTTTTTTAGGGAAAAACACCATAACTAAACGCGCCACAAGGCATCCCTATCGCACCAGATCCAAATCTAGAACGATGGGTGATCAAGAGGAGAGACAGGAACAGATGAAAGCCGACATGTCGGCTCTGAAAGAACAAATGGCCTCCATGATGGAGGCCATGTTAGGAATGAGGCAGCCCATGGAGAAAAACGCGGCCATCGCTGCCGCTGTCAGTTCGGCTGCCGAAGCAGACCCAACTCTCTTGGCAACTGCGCACCATCCTCCCTCAAACATAGTAGGACGGGGAAGGGACACACTGGGGCATGATGGCAACCCTCATCTGGGATACAACCGAGCGGCTTACCCTTATGGATTGCCGCCCAACTACTCACCACCCGTCTTGCAAGACGATGTGGGCCATATTGCTTCTCCCGTCCTTGAAAGAGAGCCTCCTCAACAGCCCGACGAGGCCCACAAAGACCCTCAAGACTATGCTCGAAGGGATGTCGAGTTCTATCCCCCGATCCCCGAAGGGCCGGCACCCAGCACGTTGCCTCAACCCAACATCACGACACAACCAATGGTTTTGTCCACGGAAGGACCGCCCCCGGCAACTGAAGAAAGGAGGAAGCTCGATCTCCTCGAGGAAAGATTGAGAGCTGTGGAAGGATTTGGGGACTATCCGTTCGCAGACATGACGGATCTTTGCTTAGTACCCGATGTTGTTATTCCCTCGAAGTTCAAAGTGCCGGACTTCGACAAGTATAAAGGGACGACTTGTCCCCAAAAACCATCTCAAGATGTACTGTCGCAAGATGGGCGCACACTCTAAGGATGAGAAGCTATTAATACACTTCTTTCAAGATAGTTTGGCCGGAGCCGCAGTAGTTTGGTACACTAATTTGGAAGCTTCCCGTATCCGTACTTGGAAGGATCTGATTACTGCCTTCCTAAGGCAATATCAGTACAATTCCGATATGGCTCCCGATCGCACTCAACTGCAGAATATGTTCAAGAAAGAGGGCGAAACCTTTAAAGAATACGCACAACGGTGGAGAGACCTGGCGGCACAAGTGGCTCCTCCCATGGTTGAGAGAGAGATGATCACCATGATGGTAGACACTCTGCCAGTGTTCTACTATGAGAAGCTAGTAGGTTACATGTCGTCCAGCTTCGCGGACCTAGTATTCGCCGGGGAAAGAATCGAGGTAGGATTGAAAAGAGGAAAGTTTGATTACGTTTCCTCCACGAGTGCGAATGCCAAAAGAATCGGGGCAACAGGGGCAAAAAGGAAGGAAGGAGATGCCCATGCCGTCTCTTCAACGCCCGCGTGGGTCAAAACCCCGCAGACACCTCATGGTACCCATCAGTACGCGCAACATCACCCGAGCTTCTCGGCTCATACCGGGAACACCTCTATTTCGGCACCTGTGCAGCCTAAGGAACCCACCCAGAGGGAAGCTCCCCAAGTTCCAACTCCGAACACGACTCGCCCGACCGGTAATTCCAACACGACAAGGAACTTCCCTCCGAGGCCATTTCAAGAATTCACCCCACTCCCAATGACGTACGAAGACCTCTTGCCGTCCCTCGTCGCCAACTATTTGGCCGTAGTAACTCCCGAAAAGGTCCTCCAACCCCCTTTCCCAAAGTGGTATGACCCTAATGCAACTTGCAAATACCATGGGGGTGTCCCGGGACATTCCGTTGAAAAATGCTTGGCCCTTAAATACAAGGTCCAACATTTGATGGATGCTGGATGGCTGACCTTCCAAGAGGATCGGCCCAATGTGAGAACCAACCCGCTCGCCAATCATGGAGGGGGAGCAGTTAACGCCGTTGAGTCCGATAGGCCGCGCAGGTCTAAACCTTTAAAGGATGTGGCAACCCCTAGGAGGTTTATCTTTGAGGCCCTACAAAAGGGAGGTGTGATTCCCCATAGTGGGTGTAAGGAGGATTCCTGTTTGCTGCATTCCGGCGAGCTGCATGACATGGAAACGTGTTTAGGAGTAGAGGAATTGTTACAGCGGATGATAGATCAAGGTCGACTGGAAGTTGGCAGTGAAGGAAAAGAAGAGCAGCATATATGCATGCAGTCCACGGATGGGAGCAGTGTTGCGAAGCCCAAACCCTTGGTGATATACTTCACTAAAAGCGCAGCTTCGCAAAAGCCCGGACACCCCTTAGTAGCCAAACCTGTTTCTTTCCCGTACCAAAATAGCCACGCAGTCCCATGGAGATATACACCTCCGAGGGAGAAGGAAGAAGAAGCCACCGACGTCAGCTCGTTGTCGGCTAAGGTAACAAATATCACGGGAACGAGTGGTGTGACCCGCAGCGGTCATGTGTTTGCACCTCCGGACCTACCAGTCCAACCTGCGAACGTCAAGGGAAAAGGAAAGGTGGTGGAGGAACAAGATGGCGAAGCACCCCACGCTTCGAATAAAGATATTCCGGCAACAGGCCTTCCGGAGAAAAAGGATGGTAAAAAGGAGGTGTCGCTAGAGGAAGCCAGCGAGTTCCTCCGTATAATTCAGCAGAGCGAATTCAAGGTTATCGAACAGCTCAACAAAACTCCGGCCAGGGTCTCGCTGTTGGAGTTACTCATGAGTTCCGAGCCTCATCGGGCTCTGCTAGTAAAGGTTCTGAACGAGGCCCACGTGGCCCAAGACATCTCGATAGAAGGTTTCGGAGGGCTGGTCAATAATATCACTGCCAACAACTATCTTGCATTCGTTGAAGAAGAAATCCCCGCCGAGGGGAGAGGGCATAATAAAGCTTTGCATGTATCAGTCAAGTGTATGGACCATGTCGTAGCCAAAGTGCTCATCGATAATGGTTCCAGTTTAAACGTGATGCCTAAGTGCACTTTGGAGAAATTACCATTCAATGCTTCCCACTTAAAGCCGAGTTCAATGGTGGTTCGTGCCTTCGACGGCACCCGCCGAGAGGTTAGGGGAGAGATTGATCTCCTAGTACAGATAGGCCCTCACACCTGTCAAGTCACCTTCCAAATAATGGATATTAACCCCCCCTACAGCTGTCTGTTGGGGCGCCCGTGGATCCACTCAGTGGGGGTTGTTCCCTCTACACTCCACCAAAAGTTGAAATTCGTAGTGGAAGGGCATCTGGTCATCGTATCAGGCGAAGAAGACATCTTGGTGAGCTGCCCATCCTCTATGCCTTATGTGGAGGCCGCAGAGGAGTCACTAGAAACCGCTTTCCAGTCTTTTGAGGTGGTAAGCATTTCCTCCGTGCACTCCTTCTCTGGGCAAGCTAGCCTGTCCGATGCAGCAGTAATGATGGCCCGTGTTATGTTGGGGAACGGTTATGAACCCGAAATGGGTTTAGGCAAAGACAACGGCGGCATAAATAGCTTGATAAATGCCAAAGGAAATCGTGGGAAGTATGGTTTAGGCTATAAACCCACTCAGGCAGATATAAAGAGAAGCATCGCGGGAAGAAAGAGCGGTGGTCAAAGCTCGCGGTTGAGGCAAGAAAGTGAAGGAAGCCCGCCCTGCCACATAAGTAGAAGCTTTATAAGCGCGGGTCTGGGTGACGAAGGTCAAGTGGTCGCGATATACGAAGATGATGTTCCGAGTACATTGGATTTGGTACGACCATGCCCTCCTGATTTCCAGCTGGGAAATTGGCGAGTGGAGGAACGCCCCGACATTTACGCAACGAGCATAATGTAAACCTTTACGGTTTTAAAAGCTCTATAGTTGGGCCTAGGCTTTAGAATTTTTCCTTTTGTTAAGGCTTTGTGTCTTTTGTTTTTGAATTTATAATACAAGGATCTTTCTTCATCTGTTCCTACGTCTCTACCCGTTCTCATTCATTTGCATGTTTACTTCTTTATTTCTGAAACGGCAGATCTGATGACGAGTCTCCCGAAGGTACTAATACCTGGGACCCGCTTATCAACTTCGAGCAAGAAACGAATCAAACGGAAGATGAAGGGAACGAGGACGTAGGACTTCCCCCAGAATTAGAAAGGATGGTCGCCCATGAGGACCAAGAAATGGGGCCTCATCAAGAAGAAACATAACTAGTAGACTTGGGAATTGGCAGTGGAAAAAGGGAAGTAAAGATAGGCACAGGTATTGCTGCATCTATCCGTGAAGAATTAATAATCCTGCTAAAAGACTACCAAGACATCTTTGCTTGGTCATACCAAGATATGCCCGGTTTGAGTTCTGACATTGTACAGCACCGATTACCTCTAAATCCCGAGTGTTCCCCGGTAAAGCAGAAATTGAGAAGGATGAAGCCCGAAACATCCTTGAAGATAAAAGAAGAAGTGAAGAAGCAATTTGACGCTGGTTTTTGTTAGACAAGTGGCCTCAGATATCTTAAGAAGGGGGGGTTGAATTAAGATATTCCAAACTGTTTCCCCTAATTAAAAATCTATTTTACTTTTTACTCAAGTTATGAATTCCCTTAATGACAATCTTCTTAAATATTAATTCAAATGAAGCAACTTGAATATGAATATAAAGCAATAATAAATAAAGGAGATTAAGGGAAGAGAAAATGCAAACTCAGTTTTATACTGGTTCGGCCACACCCTTGTGCCTACGTCCAGTCCCCAAGCAACCTGCTTGAGAGTTCCACTATCTTGTAAATTCCTTTTACAAGTTCTAAACACACAAGGACAATCCTTCCTTTGTGTTTAGAGATCCTTTACAAAAAGAGACTCACAGTCTCTTAATCCCTTAGAGAATAAGAAGAAGAAGAGGAACAAATCTCTCTAGAAAGAGATGGATTTTACAGATTGAGCACTAAATTAATTCCTTAATGAATTGCAATTGAATTAGCCAAGGAATTCTTAAGAGGATAAAATGAAATTGCTCTTTGAGAGGATAAACACTTTGTTGTTCTGAAAATCTCTGAGCAATTTCGTGTTTAAGTCACATATATATAGACCATTGGTGGTCATGAGTAAAGCCTTTGAAAAGTTGTGACTCTTGAAATTATTTTTCTGAAAATCCTGTCTGGTAATCGATTACAGTAATTGTATAATCGATTACAGCTTTTAAAATTTGAATTAAAACGTTTACTAACTGCTGGTAATCGATTACCAAAATTGTGTAATCGATTACAGCTTTTAAAATTTTGAATTCAAATTTTTATAGCTGTTATAAAACGTATTTGGCCACTGGTAATCGATTGCATCCTCTGGTAATCGATTACCAGAGAGTAAAACCTTTGAGAAACACTTTTTATTTTAAATCACTTGGCCAAACCTTTGCTAATTCAATTAGGAATTCCCTTCCTAATATTCTAGTGATCATCTTGATGTTGTGACTTGTAATCTTGAAGTATTGTCTTGAATTTTAATCTTGAAAAGCCCATTTGCATCAATTGCAACACATCATCATGATCATCATCAAAACATCAAAGCCAATTGCATCTACAATCTCCCCCTTTTTGATGATGACAATACAATACCTGAAATCAAGATTCAAGCAAGCAACAAACAATTGTATATAGATAAAATGTGCATCCATTTACTCCCCCTATATTTCGGAATTCATGATCACTTGATTTCTAAGTTTGTTAAGCTTTTTCTTAAGCTTTTTCTACAACCTTTTCTCCCCCTTTGGCAACATCAAAAAGCCAAAGACCTCGGAAATCAACACAGATATGACAAAGAAGTAGAAAATATATAAATATCAGAGTATAAAACACAAGAAGCTAAACTCACAAAGAAGAAATAATCAAACCAGAATCCAAATAACTGAAAATGTCAACAATCACAAAACATCCAAGACTGAAATTTAAAAAAAACACAAGATAAATAAGCAAAGTACTTAGCATAATAATGTAAATTCTAAGAAACTAAAAGCCAAAATACACGGCTTATACAAGATAAATAATCAGAAACTAAAATCTAAGAAGACGGAGGTGGTGGTGGAAGATCGAAACTCTGACGAATGTATCCGACATCCTCTTCAAGCTGTGTAAGACGAATGTCCATACCGGCAAAGCGTGAATCTAACGAGTCGAAGCGGTCACCAACATACGAACGAAGACCCCGTAATTCGGAGAGGACTTCATTCATGAGTGCGGAATCTTCACGTTGAGGAGGAGGTGAAGGAGTACGTTCATCTTGAGGAGGGAGTGCATCCTTCTTCAGCCATTGTCCATTCCGATCTTTACGATACCCAAAGGAGGTCACTGCACCAGCACCAATTGCAAAGGAACGCTTGACTTGAACAAAGGGTTCATCATCAAGCGGAATTTGAAAATGACGCAAAAACAGAGTAATCAAGTGTGGATAAGGAAGAGGTGCATTGGCCCGTAATGCCTTATGCATTCGGTACCGAACCAAATGGGCCC
The DNA here is from genome assembly GCF_004193775.1 of Glycine soja. Taxonomy (NCBI): domain Eukaryota; kingdom Viridiplantae; phylum Streptophyta; class Magnoliopsida; order Fabales; family Fabaceae; genus Glycine; species Glycine soja. The sequence goes on from NC_041013.1 coordinate 29,579,229, forward strand.
AGTCGATCTGACGACCGGTTAGAAAAGCCCACATAAGAATCAAATCCTCCTCAGAGGCTTGTGCTAAATTTGAAGACCGAGGAAGCAAAATTCTAACAATGATATAATGCATGATGCGATTATCAAAAGTTAATGACCCGGCCAACAATCTACCGGTCATGTCAGCTTGATCATTGCAGACCATGCGACGAGCATCATGACTTGAATAATCGAATTTCCAGTCATCAACAATGGTGCCCTCAAAAGGTGCACCTTGACTGGGTAAATGAGTCAAAGAAAAGAAAAGTGACTGATCAATGACCATAGAAGTACCATGCACCTCAGACATAATAATACCATCCTAAATTTTTAAATTGCAGTAGAAGACCTTTACAAGTTCAGGATAATATGGCAATTTAAATGACATGAAATCAACAAGACCAGAATTTTGAAACACTTGATAGCAATCAAACGTTTCATCATTAAAGAACTCTACGTCTAGGTACTTAGGGTCTAAGATTATTCTAGAAGAAAATTGAGAAAGGTACCGCAGACGTTGATCATCGGATGAAAACAGTGTTGATGATCTTGGAGATGACAAAGAAGGAGGAATAGGTGCTGTGGGTGCTCCGGATGGGCCGTGACGGCGATGGGCAGTAGCGGTAGCGGTGGAGGATGATCCCTTTCTCTTCTTTGATGGCTCTGCCATTTGATGAAGTTTTTCTGGATTTTGATCGGTGGAAGTGAAAGAGGAGTGAAAAAGAGGAAGATTGGGCTTTACGGGATGTGATTTGGTGAAGAATTGAGTGAGAATCGAAGGTTTGAAGTTCTAGGTATGGAGGAAAACGTGGAGGAAGCTTTGGCTGTGCATCAGCTCTGATTTCGTGAGTATTTATAGAAGATGACGCATTGTAATCGATTACAGGTATTGGTAATCGATTATAGGCCCAATAAGCCTTCTGGTAATCGATTACAGGATGTTGTAATCGATTACAGGCTGCCTGTTCATGTGTAATCGATTACACTGGATGGTAATCGATTACCAGAGCCTATCCTAGGCTAGTTTCTAAGAGAATATCTATATTTATGCTCAAATACATCCTATATGACTAATTTTCACTACTAATACACTAAATTCAATCATCCAATTACTATATACACAAGAAATCATAAATTCTATCATAAAAACAAGAATTCAAACATGATCAAACAAAATAATCTACAATCAAAAGGTAAAAAGTAAATCAACCAATCAATCAACCAATCAATCAACCAATCAATTCCTATTTTTCTAAATCTCTTACATCTAAGAGACCTAATTCTCTTCTAATAGAGAAAAACACTTCCTTGGGGAGAGGTTTAGTGAAAATATCAGCAAGTTGATTCTTAGTATCAACAAATTCTAATACACAATCTCCCTTTAAGACATGATCTCTAAGAAAGTGGTGTCTAATCTCTATATGTTTAGTTCTTGAATGTTGAACTGGGTCTTTGAAAAGCCAGCTCTCACGGGACGAATCGCCCGGTGGCAAGTCCTGCTATCCGAGTTTGATATAGTTTACGTCACCCAAAAGGCGATAAAAGGAAGCGCCTTAGCATATTATTTGGCTCAACAGCCTCTTAACGACTATCAGCCCATGCATCCTGAATTCCCGGATGAGGACATCATGGCCTTGTTTGAGGAAAAATTGGACGAAGATCGGGACAAATGGACCGTATGGTTTGACGGAGCGTCAAACATTCTAGGCCATGGCATTGGGGCAGTATTGGTCTCTCCGGACAATCAATGTGTACCTTTCACAGCCAGGCTAGGATTCGACTGCACCAACAACATGGCTGAATATGAAGCATGTGCCCTAGCCGTCCAGGCAGCGATTGACTCCAATGTCAAACTACTCAAGGTGTACGGCGACTCAGCATTGGTAATCCATCAGCTGAGAGGGGAATGGGAAACTAGAGATCCCAAGCTGATACCCTACAAAGCCTATATCAAGGAATTGGCTAAGACCTTTGATGAGATCTCCTTCCATCATGTTCCCCGCGAGGAAAATCAAATGGCGGATGCGCTTGCTACTTTGGCGTCTATGTTCCAGCTAACGCCGCACGGGGATCTACCCTACATTGAATTTTGGTGTCGTGGCAAACCCGCGCATTGTTGCCAAGTAGAAGAGGAACGGGACGAAAAGCCTTGGTATTTCAACATCAAGCGATATGTCATAAGCAAAGAATACCCGCCAGAGATTGCCGACAATGATAAGAGGACATTGAGAAGGTTGGCGGCCGGTTTCTTCATGAGCGGAAGTATATTGTATAAGAGAAATCACGACATGACACTCCTGCGGTGTGTGGATGCCAGGGAGGCAAATCACATGATCGAGGAAGTCCATGAGGGCTCGTTTGGAACGCACGCCAACGGGCATGCTATGGCCCGGAAGATCCTAAGAGCAGGTTATTACTGGCTTACCATGGAAAGTGATTGTTGTGTCCATGTGAGGAAATGCCACAAATGTCAAGCGTTCACATATTTTCCATTTTTTTGGGACATGCATTCATTTTCGAAAGGGCTAGAGTAATTGCCCCACATATATCCTAGGCCTAGGAACCAAAGTTTTTATGCAAAAGAACACAAGAGTGGGTGCATATTGGGTAAAGTTACCCTTTTTGGCCGGCAATCAGCTATGAGCCACGCTACAATAATTTCCTTATGCCTAGATGTTTAGGAATTTTGCTCATCATAAATGTATAGGTTTAGGATAGGTAGCAAAATACCTTTGGCAATTTATACTTTGGGTGTGGTAGCAAAATACTTGAATGTATGTACATGTAATTTTGGGTAGTCAAAATGTCTCACAAAAAAATATATACATATTGCATGTTATGTAAAGAAAATACATTACAAAAAAATACCTTTTAATTTGAATACAATTTTAGTCAGCAAAAGGAAATATACTTGAATTTGCATGCGGCTTTAGGTAGCAAAAACACTTGAATAAAGCATGAAATGTATCACCTTATTGTGTAGATAGCCAAGATTCATCACAAAGTTTGTATATGCATAAGTATTAGAAATACCGGAATGTGCACATGTGCAATTTTTGGTACCCCAAATGCTTTGAGTATGCATGTATGTAAATTTAGCCAAGGAAGTGCATGTGATGTAGGTAGAAAATACACCTTGGAAGTACATATAAATAATCTAGGTAACGAAGGTGCCTTGATTGTACATGGGTGCATTTTTCTTAGTTATAAGAATGTCTTGTGCAAGTGAATGTTCGTAAAGAAGTATGTGCATAAGTTTGCTCTAAATTTACATTGATGTTTGTGTTTATTGGAGGAGGTTGTATGCCATTTTTGTTTTAAGAGTAGCATTTCTTGGTAAAACTAATTTTCCAAATGTTTGCCTTCGCAGGAAATGGCCCCGAGGAAGCTTGCCTCAAAGAGGTCCAGGAAGGATAAGGCGGCCGAAGGAACTAGTTCCGCTCCTGAGTACGACAGTCACCGCTTTAGGAGCGCAGTACACCAGCAGCGCTTCGAGGCCATCAAGGGATGGTCGTTTCTCCGGGAGCGATGCGTCCAGCTCAGAGACGACGAGTATACTAATTTCCAGGAGGAGATAGGGCGCCGGCAGTGGACATCACTGGTTACTCCCATGGCCAAGTTCGATCCAGAAATAGTCCTCGAATTTTATGCCAATGCTTGGCCAACAGAGGAGGGCGTGCGTGACATGAGGTCCTGGGTAAGGGGTCAGTGGATCCCGTTTGATGCCGACGCTATCGGCCAGCTCCTAGGATATCCGTTGGTGTTGGAAGAAGGCCAGGAGTGCGAGCATGGCCAGAGGAGGAACCGGTCTGATGGATTCGATGAGGAGGCCATCGCCCAGCTGCTATGTATACAGGGGCAGGATTTTGCCCGGACTGCTGCGGGGAGGCGAGTGCGGATCATGCACACCAACATGACCACCCTGACCCAGATATGGATGACGTTGCTGCTCAGCAACATCCTGCCCAGCAATCATAATTCCGACCTCCCTCTGCCGAAGTGTCAGCTGGTGTACGCCATCCTGACACAGATGAGTGTTCATGTGGCTCAGTTAATCGCTGATGCCATCTATATTTTTGCAGGTATGGCGCCTACCAGGCACCCTTTGGACCCAGATAAGTCCAACAGGGCCCTGGGATTTCCCGCACTGATCACAGGACTCTGCCAGTCGTTCGGAGTCCCCGTTACACCTACCAAGGTAATTCGGCCGGCCATCACCCGGGCTTTTATTGAGAAGTACTGTACCCGGAGACAGGCTCAGGGTGATGCTCCACAGGCCGTAGGCGCGCCCCCACCGGGAACATGTACAGACCCATGATTGTCTGTACCAGATGAGCCTCAACATGCAGAGCCAGGGCTTCGCTTCTTTTTCATGCCCTACTCCAGACCAGTTCAGGGCAGAGGTCGCATGGCCCGGAGATTGGCCCGAGGCTTAAGCAGGAGAGGCACCCCCAGAAGCTCCCGGCGATGGCGAGGAGGCCCACGAGGACGAGGAGATGGCCGATTTGCTTGACTTCTTGGGAGGGAGTGGAGCTACATGACTGGGAGATCCCCAGATTCATGTTTTCTTTCATATTACGTTTATCATTTTTATGTTATGTTATTTTTTTGACTTGAGAGACTAATGTTTGTTTTTGTTGTTTCGATTGTCATTTGTACAGCGCATACATTTTTGTTTGAATTGTTGCGTTAGTGTTTATATATCATCACTGTCAATGATGTTTGAAATTCTGGAACCGTGTAGAGTTCTTCGTTTAGGAACATCGTCAAAAAATATATATGTAAAACAAACAAAATCATGATAAAAATAAAAATAGAAAAGAAAAAAAATGAACTGAAAAGAAGAGAGTAAGTAAGAAAAAAAAAGAGCAAGTAAGGAAAAGAAAAATAAGTTGTCTAGCTGAAAAACCAACATGCTTTTGAAAAGAGATGACTTCCAACTTTTCTTTGAAAAAATTCGCTGATCATAGCTATTTTTGGAAGAAATGTGTGTGTACACCCGAAGGGTAAACGCTGTGAAATTTCCCCGGACGCCCGAAATGGACTCGAATGAATGCACAAATTGATAAAAGAACATATTTTGGAAACATTGGGTTGACTAAAATAGAGGAAATGAATCCTGAGCCCTAGCATCACATGACCATAAAAATTTGACACTTGAGTGTCCACATAGGTGCATGCGTGACCAGTTTTGCATAAAATTTCCAAATCATCATTTTTGCATTTGTGTCATGGAAATAATGTGGGGCATCCCTTTTTGTCCTTGAACCAAACCAAACCCTGACATGTATCATGCCTAGCCATTCTACAAGTCTTGAGCCAAAATCCTGACTCACCATAAACCTTGACCCAGGGTGAGAATGTCAATCCTTACCCTCGGAAGCAAAAAAGAAGAGAAGGGAAATTTCCAATCAAAGAAAAAGAGAAGGAAAATTTTCAATCAAAGGAAAAAAGGAAGCGAGGAAATTCCCAATCAAAGAGTGGGAGAAAGAAAAAAGAAAAGAAAGAAAATTCCCAACCAAAGAATGGGAGAAAGTAAAACAAAAGAAGAAGAAAGCTCCTGGTCAAAGAAACCAGAAGAAATGTGCAGAGAGGTCTTTGGACCAGACAATATCTGAACTATACAGAATTTTCACTAAATGAACAAAAGAAAGAAAAGGAAACCATAACCTAAAAGTGGTCTTCTCCCTTTAATTGCCAACCAAAATCTTGTGCGCTAGCGACTTTTTCGCCCCGCACTAAACCAAAACAGAAAAGGAAAAAGCAAAAAAAAATAAAAATCAAAAGCCGAAAAACCCACCAAAAGAACCCATTCCTAAGGGAAGTCCTATTGATCCATGATCACGCATGTAATTTTTGATTTGATAGGAAATAATTTGCAAAATCAAGTCATGACATATCTATGGTTCGGAATTAGGATGAAACACTTACCTGTGCGAGAGTGATACACTTTGAGTGGATTTCTTCTATTTTTGTCGAACCCAGTGTTTCCTCTAAATGGTCATTTAGAAACGAAATACTAACATCCAAAATCTCATTTATGGTTATGAGAAAATTTCATCAGCAGACTCTCCTTCCCTGGTAGACGCATTGTTTGTCACTCAAAAAAGCTATGCTGCTCTAATCGGTTGGAATATTTGTCTCTTTGCTAAAGCATGTTTGCATTTTAGTGGAGAAAACACTGAGACTTATTCAAGTCTCACAAGTTATCCACAACTACGTAGGTCTGAGTTCCTCATTGGAGGATACGTAGGAGCAAGAGCCTCGCTTTTGTCGACCACACCACCTTTTGTTGTCATGACCCAAGAGCTGGTAGCCCGCGGAGACCCTTATGGTTATCCGAACCTCGTCATTCAGTGACCCCAAGTGTGATTGACGAGCAGAGGCCAATGTGGTCATCTGCGCCCTTTCCGGAGATGTCAGCATCTTCCGGTGGAGACTTTTTCAAGTCTCACAAGTTATCCAGAACTACGTAGGTCTGAGTTCCTCATTGGAGGATACGTAGGAGCAAGAGCCTTGCTTTTGTCGGCCGCCCCACAAGCTCTGTCATACTGACCCTGAGGTCATGTGACATGCGGAGACAAAATTTGGTCATTCCGCACCCCTTTGCCATTCAGACACAGTTGTGTCCGATGGCACGCAGAGACAAAATTTGGTCATTCTGCACGCTTTTGTCATCCAGAGGCGGCGGGCCCGATGACATGCGGAGACAAAATTTGGTCATTCCGCACCCCTTTGCCATTCAGACACAGTTGTGTCCGATGGCACGCAGAGACAAATTATGGTCATTCTGTACCCTTCGTCAATCGCGGCCGACAAGCCCGTTGACACGCGGAGATTTACATCATCTTCCGCACTCACAAGATCTGTCATACTGACTTTTGAGTCACGCTGACGGGCGGAAATACCTGAGTGGTTATCCGTATAAACATTCTTTTGCTATCTGTAAGACAGAACGCTTGATAGCATGCAGAGACTGACATCGTCTTCTGCACCTTTTGTTCCCTCGGGAACAACAAGTCATTTGCATGCGGAGATTTTATGGTCACCCGCGACTCTCGTCAATCGAGAGGAACGAAATTAGTGTCTTATCTTTACTTTCCTTTTATCTCCAATAAAAGACAAGTAAAGAGGGACAACTGTCATACCCTAATTTCGTCCGAGGACCTTTGCTTGATGACATGCGACCTTTGTTTGGTCCTTGTAAGGTGCTTGGCACCCATCATTAGGCAATTTGTGAAATTCCGGGACATGCCAGAAAACAAAAGAAAATATTGATGCACAATCCGTAAGGTTCCGTGACACCCCGGAAATCAAATGGAAGCATCGTTGCATAATTAGTGAGGTTCCGTAACATTTCGTAAGTCAAAAAGGGGATGATTATGTAATCCGCAAGGTTCCGTAACATTACGGAAAGAAAACAAGTATCGTTACAAAATTCATAAGTTTCCGTAACTTTACGAAAAAAGAATCACAAAAAAAAAACAGAGGGGGTGTACTTAGTAAAAATGGGGGTGCAAATAGCAACCAGGCCCACTTGGGCCCTCCAGAAGATTCTTCCAGAAGGCTGTTGCTTCTGGAGGAAGCAACCTTGCTCGCCTGGGCGAGCTGGGCGGCAAGCATCTCCCCTATTTTGCTATAAATAGGGGAGGAAGTGAGAAGGAAAGGGGTTGAGCCCCTTAGGCACTTCTCTCTCTTTCGAATTTGCTTGGGAAAATTGTTTCCGTGAAGAAAATCTAAGCCGAGGCGCTTCCGAAACGTTTCCGTAATGTTTCCGTAAGGAATTTCGCGTAGGTTTCGATCGTTCTTCGACGTTCTTCATTCGTTCTTCATCGTTCTTCGATCTTCAATGGGTAAGTACCTCGAACCAAGCTTTTCGATTCATTATATGTACCCGTGGTGGTCCACATTGTGTTTCGTGTATTTTTATTCTCGTTTCATTTACTTTTTATACCCCCTCTTGACGTGCTTAAGCCATTTTATTTAAGTCATTTCTCGCTTAAACTAAAAATAAAATAAATTTCCACCGATCGTTTGAATTGTATTATCCGTTAACTTCGGTTAAAATAAATTTCGACCGTTCGGTCGTGCCGTAACCACGTTGGAAATAAAAAAAAAGAGGTAAATAATAATATAATAATCAAAAAACATCTTTTAGTAAAATAAAGCAGAAAATCAATCGGACGTTTTCTCTTTGGGATTTCTCATTCTTAATCGAATTGACTAATAACTAAAGTGAAACTAAGGCTAAAATCAACTCGCCTAGTCAAGCTCGTCCATAAAAATAGGTTTTTGAAGTTTGTCATTTCAATTTCTTACTAAGTAAAATGGATCATTTTTAAGGTCCAACGCCTTAAAATGATCACCTCTTAAAGTAAAAAAGAATCACTTGATAAGAAAGAACTACGTAGGTCTGATTTCCTCATCGCAATTGAGGAATACATAGGAGCAAAGGGAAACACCCTTGTCAACCACAAAAAGAGAAAAATATAAAAAGGGTATAAAGGATATAAAGACATAAAAAGGGAATATAAAAAATCAAAGTCATGTTTGCACATTCGATTAAAGGCTGCCGTCCCTTGGGACGGACGTGTGGGGTGTTAATACCTTCCCCGTGCGTAAATACAACTCCCGAACCTTTCACTTAAAAGTTCGTAGATCGCGTCTTTTCCGGTTTTTCCGACGTTTTCCTCAAATAAACGTTGGTGGCGACTCCGCGCGTATTCCTTTCGTGGAACACGCATCCCGCGAGTCACGCGTCGCCCTCTCGCCGAAGGGTAGGTTGCGACAACAAGCACGCCTTCCCGTCATATGTCCTGCCTCCCAACTGTACATCACCCATTGTGACGTACACTCCCAGTGAGAATGTCAATAACTCCACTCCTATACCCATTGAGAGCCAACAACCCCAAACAGATCATGCACATGTCTCTTAAACCGTGGGGGAGACACATGAAATTCACTACCACAATCTAGCTGACTTCGAGCCTTGCCTCGGATATGCCACTGGAGGGCAAGCAGTTGGTGGTATACCCATGCCAAACACTTTGGAGGGCCCTCAGTATCACCCATAACCACACCCCTTGCATTCCACAACGGGTAAAAACCCTCATGCTATGGCAGAAATGGGAAAGTTGGATCATCTAGAGGAAAGGCTCAAGGACATTAAAGGAGGCAAAGATTATGCCTTTGCTAACCTAGAAGAGTTGTTCCTAATACTCGAACATGGTCATTCCCAAGTCCAAGGTGCCGGACTTTGACAAGTACAAGGGGACTACTTGCTCCAAGAACCATCTAAAGATGTATTGTCGGAAGATGGGGGCATACGCAAAAGATGAGAAACTGCTGATACATTTTTTCCTAAGAAAGTCCTACTAGGACAACTGTCACCTGGTATACTAACTTAGGAACCTTCCTGAGTCCATTCTTGGAAGGACCTAATGGTTGCCTTTGTTAGGCAGTGTCAGTACATTCTGATATGGCTACGGATAGGATGCAACTACAGAACATGTGCAAAAAGGGGGCACGAATCTTTCAAAGAATACGCCCAAAGATGGAGAGACTTGGCAACTTAAGTAGCACCCCCAATAACAGAGAAAAAGATTATTACAATGATAGTAGACACGTTACCGGTGTTCTACTATGAAAAATGGTGGGTTACACACCTTCAAGTTTTACAGATTTGGTCTTCGCCAGTGAAAGGATCGAAGTGGGTCTGAAAAGTGGCAAATTTAATCATCCTGCTTGGACGAATGAGAAAGCTGGGGCAAATGAAAAGGGTGAGGATGAGGGAGAAACCCATGTTGTGACTGCCATTCCTATACGGCCAAGTTTCCCACTGACCCAACAATGTCATTACTTAGCCAATAACAACCCTTCTCCTTACCTACCACCCAGTTATCCACAAAGGCCATCCCTAAATCAACCACAAAACCCACCTTCCATGCAACCAATGCTAAACACCACCTTTAGCACAAACCAAAACACCAACCAAGGAGGGAATTTTGCAGTAAAAAGCCTGTAGAATTCACCCCAAATTCCGGTGTCATATGCTAACTTGCTTCTATATCTACTTGATAATGCAATGGTAGCCATAACCCTTGCTAGGTTTCCTCAACCTCCATTTTTCTGAGGATACGACTCGAACGCAACGTGTGCTTATCATGGAGGAGCCCCGGGGCATTCCACTGAGCATTGTAGGGCCCTAAAGCGTAAGGTGCAAAGTCTAATTGATGCGGGCTGGCTGAAATTTGAGGAGAATCGCTTGTGAATCCTGACATTGACAAGCGACACCACACATGGGGAAATTTTGAAAGCCGTTGTTAGATGTCTCTAATGACTCATCAGGATTTTCAAGTTTATGCCATTATTATAAACCACAGTTACAATGCTAAAATGGATGAATTTGACATCCTTGTCTCTCTCATCCTCTCACAAACACATCTTTGCTCATTCAACTTCCATCGGAATATGAGTGTAAGCCACTGGTTTGTTTGCTCAAAGCGACCTGTGCTCCTGAGTGTTGACTTCCAAGACCATTCAATCAGAGATTACTCGTCTTGCACGTTGGTGGGGGTGCCGTAAAACGACAAGTAAAGCAAAAATAAGTTTCAAAATAAAAATAAAAAAGACATTTGATTGACTGTGTTTTCAAGTAAAAATATAAACGTTCATGTGACCTCATTTTATCATTTTGGAAAGTTTTTCTTTTTAGGGAGAAGTGAGTTATCAAGAATCGGAGTCAGTTGACTTAATCCATCAACTGAAAAAATCCTTCAATTATTTCTTGAGAATCAATCGCTTCTTTCGTTCTTCCTTGCTACAAGATTGTGAAAACAAGACAACGATTGATACCTCAAAGCCCTACACTAGGGCAATGAGGGGCATCGTGCATGAACCTCAAGTGAACCTAGGGGCAGATTAGAAGTTCTCACCCAATAGGTTCCCTACTACAAGGTCATGACGAAAGACAACAATTGGTACCTCAAAGCCTTACACGGGGGAAATGAGGCGCACCGTGCATGAGCCTTAAGTAAACCTAGGGGCAGATTAGAAGTTCTCACCCAATAGGTTCCCGACTACAAGGTCCAGACGAAAGACAACGATTGGTACCCCATAGCCTTACACAGGGGCAATGAGGGGCATCGTGCAAGAGCCTCAACATAGGGGTAGATCAAAAGTTCTCACCCGTCGATGTTTTTAAACAAAAAAAAAAAAGGGGACAAACCATGGAATTTCAATGGATTGATTAAATGTCAAACGGCTCCATTACCGTTACTCCAAAATGGTCAAGTGACTAAATCAAACAGAACATATACTCTGAGGGAGTTCCCGGAAAGATTTGCAAAAGATAGGATGAGGTTGCATGAATTATCACCTCTTTCAAAAGGACAGTCAATTTGTGTTTTCCAAAAAATTAAATCAAAATCAAAAATCACAAAATAGGGAAAGAATGTTATGAACATTGTACAACTTTCCATTACATTGCATTGTTTCATATGAAGTCCGCATTTACCAAATTTCACAACAAAGGTTGCATACATCTGCATCACTAAACATCATGTTAACTACATAGATTTCCTACATCTAATCTTTTGAATTTGGGATGACCGACTCTCTCGATGAGTCGATCTCTTGCCTTCTCATAAGGATGGACCCTTGGGTAATAGTACCCTCACCTTTAGAGGACTATACATCCTCGTCATCAGAGGGCTACACGCCCTCACCTTTAGAGGACTACACGTCCTCGCCTTCAGAGAGCTGCACGCCCTCACCTTCAAAGGACTACATGTCCTCACCATCAGAGGACTACATGTCCTCACCTTTAGAGGTATACACGTCCTCGCCTTCAGAGGGCTGCACGCCCTCACCTTCAGAGGACTACATGTCCTCGCCATCAGAGGATTACAAATCCTCACCATCAGAGGACTACACGTCCTCGCCTTCAAAGGACTACACGTCCTCGCCATCAGAGGGATGCACGCCCTCACCTTCAGAGGACTACACGTCCTCGCCTTCAGAGGGTCATGTATCCTCACCTTCAGAGGACTAGACATCCTCACCGTCAGAGGACTACACGTCCTCACATTTAGAGGACTAGACGTCCTCACCTTCAGAGGACTAGACGTCCTCGTCGTCAGAGGACTACATGTCCTCACATTTAGAGGACTAGACGTCCTCACTTTCAGAGGACTACGCGTCCTCACCTTTAGAGGACTACATGTCCTCACTTTCAAAGGACTGCATGTCCTCACTTTCAGAGGACTACACGTCGTCACCTTCAAAGGACTACACGTCCTCACCTTCAGAGGACTATGCGTCCTCACTTTCAAAGGACTGCATGTCCTCACTTTCAGAGGACTACACGTTCTCACCTTCAGAGGACTACATGTCCTCACCTTCAGAGGACCGCATGTCCTCACTTTCAAAGGACTACACGTCCTTACCTTCAGAGGACTACACGTCCTCACCTTCAGAGGACTACACGTCCTCACCTTCAAAGCACTACACGTCCTCACCTTCAGAGGACTAGACGTCCTCGTCGTCAGAGGACTACACGTCCTTACCTTCAGAGGACTACACGTCCTCGCTGTCAGAGGACTAGACGTCCTCGCCTTCAGAGGACTAGATGTCCTCGCCGATAGAGGACTAGACGTCCTCGCCTTCAGAAGACTACACGTCCTCGCCTTCAGTGGGCTCCACATCCACACCTTAAGTGAATTTAAGGTCCTCTACCCGTAATGCTTAACTGAGACTTGCGCTCCCGGTTAAGGGGCCAGTAGTTTCCTTTTATCAGTTCCTGGGCCATCCCCTGATATTGAAGGGCGACCAACTGTGCGAGCACAACCAGAGAGGGAGGCTATCACGCAGCTACTATGCATACCGGGGAAAGATTTCACCCGTGCCGCTGCAAAGAGACGAGTGCGGGTCATGTGCACCAACATGACCACACTTGCACATATATGGATGACGTTGCTGCTTAGCAACATTCCACCCGGCGACTGCAATGACAATCTCCCCCTGCGGAAATATCAATTGGTCTGTGTCGTTCCGACATAGGTAAGTATGCACTTCTCTCAAATGGTTTCTAATGTCATCTATTATTTGTAGGGATCGTGCCCACAAGACACCCAGTGGACCCGGAGAAGTCCAACAGGGCCCTGGGGTTTCCAGCTCTGGTTGCATGCCTCTGTGAGTCTTACAGGGTGCCCGTTCCCCCCCAGCAAGGTCACGCCATTATGACACAGGTAAGTATGCACATCACTCAACTGATTTTCTGATGTCATCTATTGTTTGTAGGGATCGCGCCCGCAAGACACACAGTGGATCCAAAGAAGTCCAATAGGTTCTTGGGGTTTCCAGCTCTGATTACGGGCCTTTGTCAGTTCTACGAAGCGCCCGTCGCCCCCAACAAGGCCCTTAGGCCCCCTATTAATCGGGTTTTCATCAAGAAGTACTACACCCCCAAGCAGGCGCAGGGCGAGACACCACAGCAGCCTGGGGATGGCTGACAGCGGGCAACAAATGCACCGCCACCACCTCTAGAGTTCACCTCAGCTCATCCACGAATAGGTTAGAGCGTTGCCTACGACACATGGCCGACCAATAGGCGACCAAAGTCCAAAGCCAAAGGTAAGCAAAAGTACTAGGTCCGTGACCGACAAGTCATCAAGCGTCCAGCTCAAGACGTTAAGGAAGCGCTACTAGGAGGCAACCTAGTAACTTTTAAATTTTTGTTTGTTATTTGATCACCTTTTGTTTCTCAATTCATAGTAGGACACACCTAGTTGCTCATGATCCTAGGAATTTAAATAAAACGAGCACAAGCTCAGAAGGTAATCATACCTCACAAAATATATATGGGTGTCTAGGTAGTGAAAATACCTTAGATATGCATGTATGTAATTTAGGTAGCAAACAACTACCTCACAAAAAATATATATGTATGTTTAGGTAGCAAGATACCTTGGATATGCATGTATATAGCAAAAATACCTCACAAAACATATATATGTATGTTTAGGTAGCAAGATACCTTGGATATGCATGTATATAGCAAAAATACCTCACAAAACATATATATGTATGTTTAGGTAGCAAGATACCTTGGATATGCATGTATATAGCAAAAATACCTCACAAAAATATACACATGTTTAGGTAGCAAAATACCTCATGAAAAAAAAGGGGGAAAAAACAAAAACAAACAAGAAAAAGAAATAAACAAATAATAAAAAGGAAAAAAATAATAATAAGTTGTCTAGCTAAAAAACAACATGCTTGTGAAAAGAGATAATTTCCAACTTTTAATTGGAGGAAAAAATTCGCTGATCATAGCTATTTTTTAAAAAAATGTGTGTACACATTTGAAGGGTAAATGCTGTGAAAGTTTTTCCGAACACCCAAGATAGACTCGGATGAATGCACAGATTGATAAAAGAACATATTTTGGAAACACTAGGTTGACTAAAATAGAGAAAATGAATTATGAGCCCTAGCATCACATGACCAAAAAAATTTCGACACTTGAGTGTCCACGTAGGTGCATGCATGACTAGTTTTGCATAAAATTTCCAAATCATCATTGTTGCATTTGTGTCATGGAAATAATGTGGGACATCCCCTTTTATCCTTGAACCAAACCAAACCCTAACATATATCATGTCCAGCCATTCTATAAGCCTTGAGCCAAAATCCCAACTTACCATAAACTTTGACCCAGGGTGAGAATGTCAATCCTTGCCCTCGGAAGAAAACAAAAAGAGAAAAGTTTCCAATCAAAAGAGCGGAAGAAAGCAAAAGGAGAAAAGTTTCCAATCAAAAGAGCGGAACAAAGCAAAAAGAGCAAATTCTGAATCAAAGATTGAGAGAGGAAAAAAGAAGAAGAAAGGAAACAAAATTCCCGATCAAGGATCAGAAGAAAACAAAAGAAATATGCAGGAAGGTCTTTGGATCAGACATCTGAACAAATACAGAGTTGTCACCAAGTAAACAAAAAGGAAAGGAAACCACGATATAAAGTGGTCCTCTACCTTTGATTGCCAACCAAAATCCGGTGCGTCGGTGGCTTGTTCACCTCACACTAAACAAAAACAGAAAAGGAAAAGGCCAAGAACACTCAAAGCCAAAAATTCCCACAAAGAAACAAACCATTCCTAAGACAAAGTCCTATTGATCCATGATCACGCATGTAATCTTTGATTTGATAGGAAATAATTTGCAAAATCAAGTCATGGCATATCTATAGTTCAGAATTAGGATGAAACACTTACCTGTGTGAGATTGATACACTTTGAGTGATTTTCTTCTATTTTTGTTGAACCCAGTGTTTCCTCTAAATGGTCATTTAGAAACGAAATGCTAACATCCAGAATCTCATTTGTGGTTATGAGAAGATTTCATCAGCATACTCCCCTCCCCCGGTAGACACATTGTTTTTCATCCGAAAAGCATATGTTGCTCTGATTAGTTGGAAGTTTTCTCTCTTTACTAAAGCATGTTCACATTTTTAGTGAAGAAAACACCGAGACTATTTTTAGTCTCACAAGTTATCTAGAACTACGTACGTCTGAGTTCCTCATTGAGGATACGTAGAAGCAAGAGCCTCGCTTTTGTCGGCCGCCCCACAATTTATGTCATACTGACCTTGGAGTCACGTGACATGCGGAGATACCCGAGTGGTTATCCGTTTAAACAATCTTTTGCTATCTCTAAGACTCAAAACATGATAGCACGCATAGACTAACATCGTCTTTTGCACCCTTTGTCAATCGCGGCCAACAAGCCTGTTGACACGCGGAGATTTACGTCATCTTCCGCGCAGACAATTTCTGTCATACTGACCTTGGAGTCATGTGACATACGAAGATACTCGAGTGGTTATCCGTTTAAACTTTCTTTTGCTATCTCTAAGACTCAAAGCATGATAGCACGCCGAGACTAACGTCGTCTTCTGCACCCTTTGTCAATCGCGGCTAACAAGCCCGTTCACACATAGAGATTTACGTCATCTTCCACACAGACAATTTCTGTCATACAGACCTTGGAGTCACGTGACATGCGGAGATACCCGAGTGGTTATCCGTTTAAACTTTCTTTTGCTATCTCTACGACTCAAAGCATGATAGCACGCAGAGACTAACGTCTTCTTCTGCACCCTTTGCCAATTGCGGTCAACAAGCCCGTTGACACGCGGAGATTTATGTCATCTTCCGCGCAGGCAATTTCTGTCATACTGACCCTGGAATCACGTGACATGCGGAGATACCCAAGTGGTTATCCTCACTTTTTAAACTTTCTTTTGCTATCTCTAAGACTCAAAGCATGATAGCACGCAGAGACTAACGTCATCTTCTACGCCTTTTGTCATCCAGAGGCGGCGGGCCCGATGACATGCGGAGACAGATTACGGTCATCCGCAGGCTTGATGAGTGATAAACGCGCATAGACGAATTATGCGCCCTTTATCATTCAGGAGCAGCGAGTCGAGTGGTAAACGCACATAGACGAATTCTGCGCCCTTTGCCATTCAGATTTCGCAAATTGGGTGATAAACGCGCATAGACGAATTTTGCGCCCTTTATCATTCAGGAACAACAAGTTGGGTGGTAAACGCGCATAGACGAATTATGCGCCCTTTATCATTCAAGAGCAACAAGCTGAGTGGATAAACGCGCATAGATGAATTCTGCGCCCTTTATCATTCAGGAACAACAAGTTGGGTGGTAAACGTGTAGAGACAGATTCTGCGCCCTTTACCATTCAGGAGCAGCGAGTCGAGTGGTAAACATGCATAGACGAATTTTGTGCCCTTTATCATTCAAGAGCAGCAAGCTGAGTGGATAAACACGCATAGACGAATTCTGTGCCCTTTATCATTCAGGAACAACAAGTTGGGTGGTAAACGCGCATAGATGAATTTTGCGCCCTTTATCATTCAGGAGCAGCGAGTCGAGTGGTAAACGCGCATAGACGAATTTTGCGCCCTTTGCCATTCAGATTTCGCAAATTGGGTGATAAGCGCGCATAGACGAATTCTGCGCCCTTTATCATTCAGGAACAACAAGTTGGGTGGTAAACGCGCAGAGATAGATTCTGTGCCCTTTGTCATTCGAGGACAATAAGTCGAGAGGTAGGCGAAGACAAATTATGGTCATTCCGTGCACCTTTTCGCCATGCAGAGGCGATCGTGTCCAGTGGCACGCAGAGACAAATTATGGTTATTCTGTGTCTCGCCGCCCAGGCTCGATTGTGTCCAACAACACGCAGAGACAAATTATGGTCATTCTGCGTCTTGTATCGACCAAGAGGAACAAATTCGACAGTATAAGGATGATGTGTCAGTACTGATCATTTTCAAATTTTTGCAGGTTCCGCTGGCAGGGAGGTTCACTGGCCGAATGGTGTTTCGCTCGAACGAAATTAGTGTCTTATCTTTCCTTCCCTTTTATCTCCAATAAAAGACAAGTAAAAAGGGGCAACTGTCATACCCTAATTTCGTCTGGGGACCATCCGTTGTTGGGATGCGACCCTCGTTCGACCACTTCGAGGTATTTGGCACCCATCGTTAGGCAATTTGTGAAGTTCCGAGACATGCCGGAAGCCAAAAGAAAAGCGTCGTAGCACAATCCGTGAAGTTCCGTGACATGCCAGAAATTAAAAGGAAGTGTTAGTGCACAATCCGTAAAGTTCCGTAACGTTTCGGAAGGCAAAAAAGGGATGATTACGTAACCCGTAAGGTTTCGTAACATTACGAAAGAAAACAAGCATCGTTACGAAATTCGTAAAGTTTCGTAACGTTACGGAAATAGAATCACCAAAAAAGAGCAAGGGGTGTATTTAGTAAAAATGGGGGTGCAAATAGCAATCAGGCCCACTTGGGCCTTCCAGGATGTTCCTCCAGAAGGCGGTTGCTTCTGGAGGAAGCAACCTAGCTCGCCTGGGCGAGCTGGGTGGCAAGCATCTCCTTCCTTTTCCTATAAATAGGGGAAGGAGGGAAGAACAAAAATGTTCAACCCTCCTGGTATCTGAGATTCACTTAAAATTAGTGAGAAAAATTGTTTCTGTGAAGAAAATCCAAGCCGAGGCGCTTCCGTAACGTTTCCGTGGGTGATTTCACGAAGATTTTCAACCGTTCTTCGACGTTCTTCGTTCGTTCGTCGTCGTTCTTCGGTCTTCAACCGGTAAGTTCCCGAAATCGAACTTTTCAATTCATTCTATGTACCCTTAGTGGTCCTCATTTGTTTCACGTGCTTTTATTTTCATTTCATTTACTTTCCGTACCCCCTTTTGACGTGCTTTAGTCATTTACTTTAGTCATTTTCTCCCCTAATAAAAAATAAAATAAATTTCCACCGATCATTTGAATTGTAACATCCGTTAATTTCTGTTAAGATGAAATCCGACCGTTCGGTCATGCCGTAACCACGTCAGAAACCAAAAAGAGGTAAAATAATAATATAATAATAAAAAATATCTTTTAGTAAAATAAATCAAAAAAATCAATCGGACGTTTTTCTTTGGGATTTCTCTTTCTTAAATCGAATCGACTAATAACCAAAGTGAAACTAAGGCTAAAATCAATTCATAAACCAAACTTTTGTCATCGCCTAAAAAAGCCATTTTCAAAGGTCCAACGCCTTGAAATGGTCTTTTCCGCTTTTATTGGTTAAATGCAGATTTCTAAAAAGCCTAAAATCAATATGTAACTTTGTTACCACTTTCAAAAATAAAGAAATCATTAATGATCCAATGCCTTAATGTTTTCTCACTTTTCAAAAGAATCGAAAGATTGTCTAATGGTCCAACGCCTTAAATGACCTTTCATTCAATAAAAACATATCTTGCAAAAAAGGATAAAAAATAACTTAACCAAAACGCTTTGTTCACAAAAGAACTACGTAGGTCTGATTTTCTCATCACAATTGAGGAATACGTAGGAGCAAAGGGAAAGGCCCTTGTCGACCACAAAAAGATAAAAACATAAAAAGACATAAGAACGTAAAAAGGGAAAAGAACATAAATTGAAGTCATATTTGCACATTTGATTAAAGGTTGTCGTCTCTTGTGACGGACATGTGGGGTGCTAATACCTTCCTCGTGCGTAAATACAACTCCCTAACCTTTCACTTAAAGTTTGTAGACCACGCTTTTCCGGTTTTTCCGACGTTTTCCTCAAATAAACGTTGGTGGCGACTCCGCTCGTATTCCTTTCTTGGAACACGCACCCGCGAGTCACGCGTTGCCCTCCCCCCGAAGTGTAGGTTGCGACAATCAGGAATTTAAAAGTCCTGAGCTAGATCCTGGGTATCCTGTCTCTGAGCATCCTCCTCGTCTATTAGATGGAAAATAGGGGAATCAGAGAGAGCAACAACTTCTCCAGATAGGGAATCAGAGAGATCAGCAGCTTCTTCAGATAGGGAATCAAGGGGAGCAGCAACTTCTCCAGATGGGGAATCAAAGATGATAATAATAGGTGGAGATAGGGGAACTACTTCAACTTAGGAGAAGGTGGATTCACCACTGGAGATTGTCGATCATCTGGCACTGGTTCAGCCCATGTAGGTGTGGACTCAGGAGGAGTAGCCTCGTTGGGTCTCACCATTGAAGGTAGAGCTCTAGACCATGCGACATGCTCAAGGAGCTGCTCTATAGTTATAATTGGCCTTTGGTGAGCCAATTCTCGCAAGTTGTGCATGATAATAACTTGTCCTTGGAATAAGCTATGTAGCATAGGGACTAAGGTTTGGGAGCTCTAGACATCCGGTCCTATTATTGTTGATGGAGGAGCTGGAGTAGATGGTGAAGGGATGCCATCTGCTTTGGCCTTTTTTCTCGATGCCATCTGTAAATAAAAGAACTCAAAATTCCTTAAACTACATTTATTCAAGTTACTGAAATAAAGGGCTGAAATTAATGATGGGCGCTTAGCAGGATACAGCTCGCTCAGCGCGCCCTCGGAAATATAGCACATCGGCTTAGCGAAACAGCGTGCGCTTTAGCCTAATCCACGCCGCAAAAGATATGCACTAAGCTCAGCATGGTGGCGCTTAGTGGACCAATAATTTCAGAAAATTTCACTAAGTATGGGGTCTTAGTGAGCTAGGCTCACTTAGCCCAATGGCTACTGTAATGAAATGAGCTTAGCCCAGATAGGCTCAGATTAGCGCGTGACTTTTAACAAAAAAAATGACTAAGTTACCTGGGCTTAGTGAATCAGCCCCGCTTAGCCACAGGTATCTTCTCAGGAAGATGAATGTTCTTCCCCAAAAGATGAACTCACTCAGCGCGGTAGGCGCGTTTAGCGAGTTCGTCTGAAAACACATATATTCAAGCAATATTGATGAACTCTCTTAGCACAGCATGCTCGGTTAGCGAATTCATCGCATTTTCCAGAAAAAACATAGAAAACGAAGTTCGTTTTCTTCTCTTTTTTGAGTCTCTCAAAGGCATAACAAACATGAAAACCAGTCAAAGCTATCTACACAGTACAATCATTCACAATGTCCTAATTTTTAACTAATCTAATATCATTAAAACCCTAAAAATTAAAAGCTAAATTCTATGGTTCTCTACCCTAAGGTTCACCAAAATAAAAGAGTAAAGGGAATGAGAAACTTACTTGGATTGTTTATT
Organism: Glycine soja; assembly: GCF_004193775.1. Lineage (NCBI taxonomy): Eukaryota > Viridiplantae > Streptophyta > Magnoliopsida > Fabales > Fabaceae > Glycine > Glycine soja. The sequence goes on from NC_041013.1 coordinate 29,599,881, forward strand.
GCTGAAAATGTGTGAAGATGCACAAAGAAAGTAAGAATGCACAAGTTTGGGTGTGAGAGAGAAGATGCAAGCAATGTTTAGAAAATTTTTGGCAAAGGTAAGTGTAACTGATGTTACACTTAAGCAATTTTCGACCCTCTCGCTTAGCGAACCGTAGTGCTAAGCGAGCCAGGGAGACGTTTGGTTTCTCAAAGCGATTTGCTTAGCGGAATTGCGCGCTTAGCCCAAGGTTGAAATTCAAAATCTGAATTTTTTTTTCATAAAGCTGGGCTTAGCGCACAGAAGGGGCGCTTAGCGAATTCTGCAGGTCATAAAACCTGCTACTCTCGCTAAGCCTGACTATGGGCCGACTTAGCTAATATAATGCATCTTGAAAATACAGGGGGGCAGGTGCTTAGTGAATGATACACCTCTTAGTGCTACTATGGCCACAAGGAATTGGGCTTAGCTGGCATGAGTAGCGCTTAGCTCAATGAACCCCAATTTAGGCCGCATCAAAATGTGCTTAGCGGCAACGTCTCGCGCTTAGCCAGTGAATATGATGCGCTTAGCGAGCAGGCCATCGCTTAGCCGGATTTAGATCGAATTGAAATGGGCTTACCTCAGCCTTGGCCAGCTTAGCGGACCTAATCAGCTAGAGATGCAAGGGTTGAGCGCCAAGCGCTAGAGACTCATCGCTTAGCGCATGACAAAAGATGCGCTTAGTGTGAGGTTTGCGCTTAGCGAAAGGACTGATTTTCAGAAGAAAAAAAATTTCTAAGTTCTATTTCAGTCCTTTCCTCAAGAATTTGAAACCCTTATATCTATCATTCAAAAACAAGCTGATATACCCCAATATAATGATTATGAAGCAAGTTCCACGTTATACAATGCATAAAAAAATAGAATAGCATAAATTAGAACTGGGTTGCCTCCCAGGAAGCGCTTCCTCAATGGGTGAAATCACGTTTTGGTCCTTACTTTCAGAACCTCCTTTCCCACTTCCATTACCTGTAAGCAAACATTTTGTTATGGAGCAGGCTTGTCTTCAACAAACAAATCAAAATCAATTTTTTGATCTTCAAAGCCCGACTCCAGCTTCTTTCTCCCCATATCAACTATGCAGCTCGCAATTAACATGAATCGCCTTTCTAATATTATAGGAATGTCATTATCTTCACAGATATCCATTACCATAAAGTCTGTCATGAAGATAAAATGTTTTACTCTGACCAGCACATCTTCAATTACTCCATATGGTCTGGTAATGGAGCGGTCAGCGAGTTGTAAAGTCATCCTAGTGGGCATGATCTCCAACTCTCCCAACCTTCTGCACATGGAGAGTGGCATTAAGTTAATATTGGCTCCCAAATCAATAAGAACCTTTCCCACAATGACTTCTCCAATTAAACAAGGAATGGTTACACTCCCAGGGTCTTTATGCTTGGGTGGAAGGATTTTTTGAATCACAGCACTACAATTTCCTTCCACAACAATGTTTTCCTGGTGAATATACTTGTGTTTCCTTGTTAACATATCCTTTAAAAACTTGGAGTAGAGTGGCATTTGCTATAAAGCTTCTCCGAAGGGCATGGTTATTTCCAGTTTCCTGAAAATATCTAAGAATCTCGCCAAATGGCGGTCCTTCTCCTTCTTGGAAGGTACCATAGGATATGGTACTTCCGCACCTTCATTCACAACTTTTTCTCTTTTTTTCTCTCTAGCTTGTTCACTTCTATTCCTCTCTTCATTCTTATTTTTTTCATCTTTTTCATTTTTTTCATTTTCTTTTTCTTTTTCTACTTCTTTTTCTTTTTCTTGGTCATTTAATTCTTTTTTCTTGACCATTATTTGTTTTTCGTTTTCCTGATTCCTTTCACCTCTCACATCATCTTTGTTTTTATCAATACCTTTCTTTTCAGCAGCTTTCTTCTTGGATACAACACCATCCTCATCCTCCGCCTCCATAAACCTCTTACTCCTTGTTATCACAGCTTTGCATTCCTCCTTGGGATACTTTTCTGTATTTGCCACAAAATTGTTGGATGACTTGTCAACTATCTGCTTGGCCAGTTGTCCCACCTTAACCTCAAGGTTTTTCAGTGTTGACTCAGTGCTTTTATGATTTGAAATTGTTGCCTACATAAACTGAGTCAAAGTCTCCTCCAGCTTAGTAGTCCTCTGAAAGATGTTAGGCCCTTGTTGAATTTGTAACGACCCGCCTCATCGCTATGGTATCCACACTCTAATATTTGATAATTTCAATTTTTATAAAAAGAACTCCCTTAATTTTTGATTATGAAAATAGAAGTGATTTTGTCACAACATAAATCCATCCAACAATACGCCATTACTTAAGTGAATATGCATAATTACATAGAAACAATAATTCGGTACATGTCATACACATAACGAAAATTAAATATGTTCACATATATATAATTAAAATTCCAGTTTTACATCTTTAACTCAACAAAATAAAACTTAAAAACCAACTACGGAGGAGTTGATTACAAAACACAACTCTCTCCCAAAATAACACCAACGTCATCACGTCGGCTCGGCGGCTCCTCACTAGAATCTTACTCCCTACACCCTGCCACTGTCATTTTGCTCCCACGAACAAGGTTCGTGATCATCACAGGTATCAACCACACGATACAAAATTGCAAGGGTGAGTTTATTATAAAAGAACCAATACCAATTCCAAATAACCACAATTAGCAAGGAACATAGGCAAACATGATAAGCATACACAAAAATCATTATTCAACACTCATATCCAACAAATACTCATCATTCACATCCAACAATTACTCATCATCCATCCATGGACCCAATCAAGACTGCACAAAATGATGCATGCACTTGACTCAACACTCAGATGCAATGTGGTACGTACCAACAACAACCAAATCTCAGGAAATAGCCTAAGTGTGTCCACACGACACTCTCACTTAGGGAACTATGTTGAGTTTGTTGAGACCACCCGGTTGTGCACGTAACAGCCCCCCTCCAATAGGTGATCAGCCTAGGAGCCCAAAGGTGTTCCCTACCAGGTGACAGCCCCCTAGTACAAAGTACACTTGGCCACAGTTACTCTATTTCTTGTGTCGTATGAGTTATGATCACGGCCAAAAGTAAGTGCCAAAGACCATGGACCAATTAAAGCGCCTAAGCATCCCCTCAGAAATGCTTAGATTCTCTAACCACGCTAGTTACCCACGTCTGGGCCATCCGACAAGGTCAGTGCACTCTACCCCCCACGACATACACTCCATACGACGTATGATCGTGGCCAAAAGCTAGTGCCCAAGACCTTGGAAGGTCAATGCACAGTGCCCTCCATGATCATACACAACATGCACATGCCAATGCATTTCCAACATCAATCAACATTCCATTTCCATGTCATTCATAGCATAAATATCATCTCATCTCAATGACGTTATAAAAAACAATAACAACCAAAACAATATCATTCATCACAATACATACATACATATATATATATATATATATCGCATCCCATTAATGAAAACGTATTTTTCTTTGAAGAAAAATCAGCATGCAATAGGGACAGATAGATATCCTCATAGCTAGGTTCCCTGACCCTAACTATGGTGTTAAAACGGTAAATTTTATAATAAACTCCCCTTACCTATCGTGAGCTACCCACGGGTTCCTCGTCACGTCACTTGGAGATTTCTTTTTCGTTCTTGCTCGTTGGTTCCACGTAAGCCTCTACCATGCCAAAACAAAGGAGACTTAATATGGATTTTCAGAAAACAAAGCTAATAACAATGCTCTGGGTCAAACACCCACATCACTACATGAAAGGCTGAGAGCATTTCGGGTTTTACAAAGGAAAGTCATTTGGAAATTCCAACCACGCCAATGTGACCGGGGTTCAGTGTAGGTTACGAAAATAACATGCATTTCATGAAAGGATAACGTTTACAAAGTCTCTTTCTCTAAGGTTTTTCAAAGGAAGCATAAGACATGCAATGGCGGTTCCAAAGTTAGAAAAGATGCAAAGACAAGATGGAACTAACAAGAAACAAGCATAGAACCATGATTACCTTGAAAGAAAACGAAAGGTCAGATTAGGGTTTTCGTTCTCTACCGAAACCGCAAGCCAAGTTGGAAGATTCCGCTTCGGTTGAAGGGTTCCTCTCGGTGTGGGTTTTCAATGGAGAACAATGATGGTTTGTGGTGGCTAATGGTGGCTGTGGGTGATGGAGAAAGTGCTTGGAACTTTAGAAATGACTTTGGAAGAAAGAAAGAAGAAGAAATGACGTTTTTCCTAAGCTACACGAAAGCAAAGGCTGGAGTGCTTAAATAAGTAATGCTCTCGGGAACGGAAGCTTCGAGCACACTCCAGATATCTTCTCAATGATCCCAACGGTCAGATCATGGACAATTGTCGTGTGAAGGTGCAGACCAAATTTGGAGAAGATCCAACGGTTAAAAAAGGCTGGGAAGCGTTTTTACCGAGGCAGCTCCATGTAGCTTTCTCTAGAAGCTTCATTAAGAGACTTCCTCCAGAAGCTTCCTCGTGGCTTCTTTGAGAAGCTAGATCCTTATCTATCCACACCCCTCTTTTAACTTAATTAACCTCCTTAAAAATAATTACGGATGAAAATAACGCAACAAATAATCAAACATCAAGCATAATTACTAATAATATATATATATATATATATATATATATATATATATATATATATATATATATATATATATATATATATATATATATATATATATATCAGGGTGTTACAACTCTCCCACCCTTTTAGAAATTTCGTCCTCGAAATTTACCTTACTCAAACAAGGATGGGTGAGCTTCTCGCATGTGACTTTCTAATTCCCACGTGGCATCTTCTCCTGATGCACCTCCCCATATCACTTTGACCAACGGAATCTCTTTCCCTCTTAGGTGTTTTGTTCGCTTATCCTCAATCCTCAAAGGCAATGTTTCATATGTCAAATTCTCCTTCACTTGCACATCATCCAATTCAATCACATGGGATGGATCACGGATATACTTACGGAGTTGAGACACATGAAAGACATTGTGAAGATTAGAAAGAGAAGGGGGTAGTGCAATTTGGTATGCCACAGGGCAACTTTCTTAAGAATTTGGAAAGGACCAATAAAGCGAGGTGTGAGTTTTCAGGATTTCAATGCTCGACCAACCCCAGTCCATGGAGTGACTCTCAAGAATACATGATCACCAACCTCGAATTCCAGATCTTTCCTCCTCTTATCATGATAACTTTTCTGCCTACTCTGAGCAGTTCTCATTCTTTCCTGAATTAACTTAACTTTCTCAGTGGTTTGTTGTACCACTTCTGGTCCTAAGGTGAGGCCTTCTCCAGGCTCTAACCAACATAGGGGTGTTCTACACCTTCTACCATACAAAGCTTCATAGGGAGCCATGCCAATGGTAGAATGAAAAATATTGTTATAAGTGTACTCTATCAATGGAAGAGAACTCTCCCAGCTTCCCTTCTGCTCTAAGACACATGCTCTTAAAAGGTCCTCCAACGACTGAATGGTCCGTTCAGTTTGGCCATCAGTCTGAGGATGGTAGGCTGAACTCAGTCTAAGCTTGGTTCCCAACGCTCTGTTCAAGCTCTCCCAAAATCTAGAGGTAAATCTAGGATCTCTATCAAATACTATGCTAGATGGCACACCATGTAACCTGACAACCTCACTTATATACAAGGTGGTCAACTTTTCCAAGGAAAATCTTATATTAATGGGAATGAAGTGAGCAGACTTAGTCAATCTATCAACAATAATCCAGATAGAATCTAAACCTCTAGGGGTTCTAGGTAGTCCTACCACAAAATCCATGGAAATATTGTCCCACTTCCACTGGGGTATCTCTAAGGGTTGTAACATCCCTGAAGGTCTCTGATGTTCTATCTTAGCCTTTTGACAGACTAGGCATGCATACACAAACTCACTAACCTCTCTCTTCATGTTGGGCCACCAAAACATCGTCTTTAAATCATGATACATCTTGGTAGCACCAGCATGGATGCTCAAATTACTCCTATGTCCTTCCTCTAAGATCATCTTCCTAAGTTCAGGCACATTGGGAACACAAATCCTATCTTGGAGTCTCAAAACTCCATCTGATCCAACATTGAAACTACTGTCCTTTCCTGACTCTATAGCCTCTAACTGAGTCCTTAGAAAAGGATCAATCTTCTGACCTTCCCTGATATCACCTAGTAACTCACTAGTGATCCTCAAAGTTCCTAATCTTACACTATTAGGAGTAACCTCACATGCAAGACTAAGGTCTCTAAACTATTCTAGGAGATCCATCTCTCTAACCATCAAGGAAGACATATGTAGAGATTTCCTACTCAAGGCATCAGCCACTACATTGGATTTACCGGGATGGTAGCTAAGCTCAAAATCATAATCCTTAAGAAACTCTAACCATCTCCTTTGTCTCATGCTCAACTCCTTCTGACTAAACAAGTATTTAAGGCTCTTATGATCACTAAACACCTCGAACTTAGAGCCAAACAGATAATGCCTCCACATCTTAAGGGAAAAAACTATAGCAGCCAACTCTAGGTCATGGGTGGGATAATTCCTCTCATGAGTCTTAAGCTGTCTAAAAGCATAGGCCACCACTTGGCCATTTTGCATCAACACTCCGCCTAAACCCATCTTTGATGCATCACAATACACCTCAAAGGGTTCTCTCGGGTTAGGCAAAACTAGCACTGGAGCGGTCGTCAATCTTTCCTTAAGGGTCTGGAAACTATGCTCACATTGGGTATCCCACACAAAAGCTTGACCCTTACGAGTCAGTTTAGTTAAAGGTAAAGCCAACTTGGAGAAACCTTCTATGAATCTCCGTTAATATCTTGCTAAACCTAGAAAACCCTTAATCTCAAAAATAGACTTAGGACTCTCCCACTTAAGAACAACTTCTATCTTAGAGGGATCCACAGCTATACCCCCTTGAGATATCACATGCCCTAGGAAACTAACTTTCTCTAACCAGAACTCACACTTGGACAACTTAGCATAAAGTTATCGATCCTTAAGGGTATGCAACACAATCCTCAAATGTTCTTCATGTTCCTCTCTAGTCTTGGAGTATACCAAAATATCATCTATAAATACTACCACAAAACTATCAAGGTAAGGGTGAAAAACTTTATTCATGTAGTCCATAAACACTCATGGAGCATTAGTCACACCAAAGGGCATGACTAGATACTCATAGTGACCGTAACGGGTCCTAAAAGCAGTCATTGGTATATCCTTAAACTTCACTTGCATCTGATGATAACCCGACCTAAGGTCTATCTTACTAAACACACAAGCTCCTACCAGCTGGTCCATAAGGTCATCTATTCTAGGCAAAGGGTACTTATTCTTAATTGTTACCTTATTCAACTGGCGGTAATCCACACAAAACCTCATGATTCCATCTTTCTTTTTCACTAGCAACACTGGGGCTCCCCACGGAGATACACTAGGCCTAATAAACTGCTTATCCAACAACTCCTCTAACTGTTTCTTAAGCTCAGCTAAATCTATAGGAGACATCCTATAAGGAGCTATGGATATGGGTCCAGCACCAGGTACTAAGTTTATGGAAAACTCTATCTCTCTCTCAGGTGGCAGACCGGATATATCCTTAGGAAACACTTCAGGAAACTCTCTGACAATAAGGAGGTCACGCATGGAAACCTTTGTCTCTACTTCTAGGCTAGACAAGATCATGTACACTTGAGCATTTTCCTTTAAAGATGTCACAACTTGGTTGGCAGAGATAAATACCACACTTTTATCAAAACAGTTCAACAAGACATGGTTGGAAGATAACCAGTTCATACCAAGAATAACATCAATCTGGCTCAAAGGCAAACAAATCAAATCAATCAAGAATGTCCTACCAAAATCTCCTCTATTCAGATTCCCTATAGCCTAAGCTAAGGCTTGAAGGGCATCCGCTATCGCACGATCATTTCATCCATCCATCACTCCCTATACACACCAGGGAGATAGACGTGGAAGGAATACACACAAACAAATAACCACACAACAAATACAACCATCACAAATTCCTACTCAGCTACTCTTGAGAGTTGATACCTCAAGACATTAACACCCACTTTCCATCATTTTCATATTGTGATCGCTTGTCATATCATTCTATGGCCCTTCACAAATTATACAGGTGGCCAGTCTGATAATTCGTGACCCGGCATTGAAATTCATGGTATAGCAGACATCCGAAAAACAAATTCAATATGACTACAAAAATCAAATCTCTATAGCTCATTAAAACACAACAAGTGAGTAAGTGCTAATAGCAAACAACGAACATCAAACATCAGCAAACAACCAACACCAAGCATTTAACAAAACAACCAGAGAATGCACAGAAAAACATAGCAGACTCACAACTGGCTGAAAGGTTCGACTTGCTCTGATACCACAAAATGTAACGACCCGCCTCGTCGCTACGGTATCCACACTCTAATATTCGATAATTTCAATTTTTATAAAAAGAACTCCCTTAATTTTTGATTATGAAAATAGAAGTGATTTTGTCACAACATAAATTCATCCAACAATACGCCATTACTTAAGTGAATATGCATAATTACATAGAAACAATAATTCGGTACATGTCATACACATAACAAAAATTAAATATGTTCACATATATATAATTAAAATTCCAGTTTTACATCTTTAACTCAACAAAATAAAACTTAAAAACCAACTACAGAGGATTTGATTACAAAACACAACTCTCTCCCAAAATAACGCCAACGTCATCACGTCGGCTCGGCGGCTCCTCACCAGAATCTTACTCCCTACACCCTGCCACTGTCATTCTGGTCCCACGAACAAGGTTCGTGATCATCACAGGTATCAACCACACGATACAAAATTGCAAGGGTGAGTTTATTATAAAAGAACCAATACCAATTCCAAATAACCACAATTAGCAAGGAACATGGGCAAACATGATAAGCATACACAACAATCATTATTCAACACTCATATCCAACAAATATTCATCATTCACATCCAATAATTACTCATCATCCATCCATGGACCCAATCAAGACTGCACAGAATGATGCATGCACTTGACTCAACACTCAGATACAATGTGGTACGTACCAACAACAACCAAATCTCAGGAAATAGCCTAAGCGTGTCCACACGACACTGTCACTTAGGGAACTGTGCTGAGTTTGTCGAGACCATCTGGTTGTGCACGTAACAGCCCCCCTCCAATAGGTGATCAGCCTGGGAGCCCAAAGGTGTTCCCTACCAGGTGACCGCCCCCTAGTACAAAGTACACTTGGCCACAATTACTCTATTTCTTGTGTCGTATGAGCAATGATCACGGCCAAAAGTAAGTGCCAAAGACCATGGACCAATTAAAGCGCCTAAGCATCCCCTCAGAAAATGCTTAGATTCTCTAACCACGCTAGTTACCCACGTCTAGGCCATCCGACAAGGTCAATGCACTCTACCCCCTATGACATACACTCCATACGACGTATGATCGTGGCCAAAAGCTAGTGCCAAAGACCCTGGAAGGTCAGTGCACAGTGCCCCCCATGATCATACACAACATCCAACGTATGAACGTGGCCAAAAGCTAGTGCCAAAGACCTTGGATGATCAGTGCACTGTGCCCCCCACGAACATACACAACATGCACATGCCAATGCATTGCCAACATCAATCAACATTCCATTTCCATGTCATTCATAACATAAATATCCTCTCATCTCAATGACGTTATAAAAAACAATAGCAACCTTATTTCATATTCACATATTCATCACTAATAACATTTCATGTTGACATGGTCTTTATTAACAACGTCATCTCAAATCAATATCATCATAATTATCATTATCATCACATATCAATTAAAATCCTCAATAGCAACATCAACAACAATTCAAACAAACACAACAATATCATTTCCACACGCACGGTCTTCAAACAACACATTTCATACAACCAAAAAAATATCATTCATCACAATACATATATATATATATATATCACATACCATTAGTTAAAACGTATTTTTCTTTGAAGAAAAATCATCATGCAACAGGGACAAACAGATATCCTCACAGCTAGGTTCCCTGACCTTAACTATGGTGTTAAAACGGTAAATTTTATAATAAACTCCCCTTACCTATCGTGAGCTACCCCACGGATTCCTCATCGTGTCACTTGAAGATTCCTTTTTGTCCTTGCTCGTCGATTCCACACAAGCCTCTACCATGCCAAAATGAAGGAGACTTAGTATGGATTTCAGAAAACAAAGCTAGTAACAGTGCTCTGGGTCAAACACCCACATCACTACATGAAAGAGCTGAGAGCATTTCGGGTTTTACAAAGGAAAGTCATTTGGAAATTCCGACCACGCCAATGTGACCGGGGTTTAGTGTAGGTTACGAAAATAACATGCATTTCATGAAAGGATAATGTTTACAAAGTCTCTTTCTCTAAGGTTTTTCAAAGGAAGCATAAGACATGCAACGGCGGTTCCAAAGTTAGAAAAGATGTAAAGACAAGATGGAGCTAACAAGAAACAAGCATAGAATCATGGTTACCTTGAAAGAAAACGAAAGGTTAGATTAGGGTTTTCGTTCTCTACCGAAACCGCAAGCCAAGTTGGACGATTCTGCTTCGGTTGAAGGGTTCCTCTCGGTGTGGGTTTTCAATGGAGAACAATGATGGTTTGTGGTGGCTAATGGTGGCTGTGGGTGATGGAGAAAGTGCTTGGAACTTTAGAAATGGCTTTGGAAGAAAGAAAGAAGAAGAAATGACGTTTTTCCTAATCTACACGACAGCAAAGGCTGAAGTGCTTAAATAAGAAATGCTCTTGGGAACGGAAGCATCGAGCACACTCCAGATATTGCGTCAAAGATCCCAACGGTCATATCATGTACAAGTGTCGTGTGAAGGTGCAGACCAAATTTGGAGAAGATCCAACGGTTAACAAAGGCTGGGAAGCGTTTTTACCGAGGCAGCTTTATGTAGCTTTCTCTAGAAGCTTCATTAAGAGGCTTCCTCCAGAAGCTTCCTCATAGCTTCTTTGAGAAGCTTTCTCAAGAGGATTCTTTGAGAAGCTAGATCCTTATCTATCCATACCCCTCTTTTAACTTAATTAACCTCCTTAAAAATAATTATGGATGAAAATAACGCAACAAATAATCAAACATCAAACATAATTACTAATAATATATAGATATATATATATATATATCTATATATATATATCAGGGTGTTAGAGAATTGGCCTGTTGGAAGGTCCACCCTGGTCCTTGTTAAATTTATTGCTAGGGTGTGATCTCCACTGTCCTTGTTGGTTATAAGGACCCTGCTGGAAGCTTGAGAATCCTCCTTGAGTATATCCTTGTCTCTGTTGATTTCCCATATAGTGAACTTCTTGAGTGTTTTCTTCAATGGGAATACATTGGCCTATTTCATGAGCCTCACCACAGATGGTACAACCTGTAACTTGCAAAATAGAAGAATGTGTAGGTTGACCAATAGACATTTTAGTTGGAAACTTACCAAGTGTTTATGTTAAAATCTCAAGTTGCCTAGAAAAAACTTATTCTGTGCCTATAAAGCGTCATGTGATGATAGCTCTAACAAGCTTTTCTTAGTGGGTTGATGAACTCTGTCGCGCAAAATGGCATGATTGTTGGTTGACATATTCTCAATTAGGTCAGTTGCCTCTTCAGGGGTCTTCAGCTTTATTTTTCCCCCTGCTGAAGCATCTAGCAGTTGCTTGGTTTGTGGTTTCAGTCCATCAATAAATATGTTAAGGTGGGTTGGCTCAGAGAGTCCATGGATGGGGGTCTTTCTTAACAAACCCTTCCAATGCTTCACTTAGGGATTCATCAGGGAACTGATGAAATGCTGAAATTGTATCTTTCCCTTCCTTAATCTTTGACTCGAGGTCTTCAGACTGTCACCCTTAAATGAATGGAGCCACCTCTTGGCTTTTCCTGCCAAGGAAAATGAAAATAGGCTGAGTCTGATGGCTTCATCTATCACGCCTGCAATCTTTATAGTGTTATAGATTTCAATGAATGTTGCCAAATGTGCATAGGGGTCCTAATTTGGTAATCCTTGGAATAAGTTCCCCTGTATTAAATGAATTAAAGAATGAGGGTAGTTTATGTTGTGAGCTTGGACTTTCGGACGTCCGATGCTGGTAAAGAATTATGGTACTGAACTGCTTGAGTAGTCCTCAAGGGTAACCCTTTGCTGGTGTTCATCAGCCATGATAACGACTTCTAGTAAATATGTCGCTGATTCCCTTGAAGATGGTGAATCAGATGATGTAGAATCAGAAAAATGAGCTTCTTCCTCTAGAATGGAAGCTACTATCCTGTCTTGCAGTAATTTTATTCTCTTCTCGGCTTTGTTCCTTCTTAACGTGGCTTCAATCTCCAAGTCCAAAGGAACTAAATTGCCTATTGGAGATCTATGCATATAAAACACTAACAGAAACAACGGTTATCCAGTTCAAGAAGAAAACAAATGTGAATTGAAAGCAAATATTCATAAATAATCAAAGAATAAAGAATAGACATGATGCAATACTCCCTAGGAAGGGACCAGTCACTAGAGCCATGAGCAAGAGGTTCCAAGAGGATTGGGCTAGAGCTGTTGAAGAAGGCCCTAGGGTTTTCATGAACCTCAGGGTAGATTTCTGAGCCCATGGGCCAAGGTTGGATCCAATTATCTTTGTACATATTAGACTAGGATGTCATTATATTTGGTCCTTGTATTTAGGAGTCCATAATGTACGTAGGGTAGCCTAGAAATATAGGATTTTTCAGCCCTTGTATTTTAGGGCACCTAGACTAGTTTTTGTATTAGGGGTAGTTTTATAATTTCGCATGCACTAAGTGAATATTTGATGTGTGTGGTTGGAAATAAATTTAATTGAATTGGTAGAAGCCCAATCCAATTAAATTTTGGAGGGGGAGGTGAGCATTTTCTTACTACACCCCATTGCCACATCATATAGTCACACTTTGTGCATGTCCTTCATGCTTTACATGCCTCGTGACACCTAAGCACACTTAGTGGATAATCTTGGAATTGATCTTGGATTAGTGGGTCGAACCATAACTAAAATTCACTAATCATAACTAGTGAAATTTTGGCTCCAAAGTTTGGTTCCACAAATTCAATTTCAAATTCAAGTGAAATTTGAATTGAAATTCAAATTTCCCTCCAATTTTGTGTGACACTTAGGCTATAAATAGAGGTCATGTGTGTGCATTTTTTTTTAACTTTGATCATTTGAAAATTAAACTTCAGATTTCAGAGCTCTCTTAGAGCACAAAATTTCGTGCTCTTCTCTCCCTCTCCCTTCATTCATCTCCTTCTTCCTCCAAGCTCTTATCCATGGCCTCCTATGGTGGTGAGCGTCTTCTAGACTCATTTTCTCCTTGAAGTGGCATCTCTTTTCTCTCTTCCTTCTCCATTCCGCTGCCATTCATCTTCCAAGAAGCAAAGGAATCCATTGATGAAGAAGATCCTAGGCCTACAAGCTCCAATGGAGGTTACATCAAGACACCTAGGATTGAACTAGCTTTCCAAATAGAAAGAAGTTCCCCGACAACGGCGCCAAAAACATGGTCGAGTCCGACAAGTGCACCGGATAGCACAAGTAGTATAAAACATTAAAAACCAAGTATCGAACTCTCGGGGAACTTGTGTTACTTGGTAAAGCTATATTCAGTGAATAGGTGTCTAGTATAAAAGGATATGTGTGGACTATGAACAGGTATGTAAACTAACTATTAAAAGGAAAATCATGTGAGAAATGATGTGTAAAGACAAGTAGACAACGTGTTGGTCTTCCTAGTAGGTGCCTGATGTTATAAGGATATTCTCTACTTAACAATGCTCATGTGTTCTATGGTGTCTCCTAAAATGCTAAACCCCGATTCCTCATGAAAGTCTAGCCTAATCCTAATCAAGCATTGTCCTCAGATTCCTCTTGTTGGACTAAACTCGACCAGAACCGCATTAAGACAACATACAAACAACTAGGTTACCGTACCCCGATACCTCGTGATAATACGATAAACTAGCCCTATCCTATCAAGTTCTAAGAATCAGACCAGTTTCCACTGTTGAATGATCCTAACAAAGCATGCATCTATGTGATCAAGGCAAAAGCACATTGAAATGACGTACTGATAGCATAGAGAATACATAAAATATCATTAAATAGATATACATGTATTTACATCAAGTACCTACAAGGAAGAACCAACAGAGGATTTAGCTTTCCATATCTGGGAAGCTTCCTTTACAACAAAGAGAAGAGAAAAATGAAGGATTGAAGAAATACAAGTAGTGGGGATGTCTCCTCTACCTCTAGAACCTCACAATCACTCATAAACCCATCTCATGCTTTTAGGATGGCTTCCTCTTCAAGCTTAGTTCTCTGCCAGTCTTCGCACAGTAAAAGCTCCTAAAACTCTCTGGAACTTAGACCTTTCTCTCTATAGAAATCTCTAAACATGCAGAAGCTTCAAGAATAAGAATTTTCCAAACTCCCCCTACATTTCTGATTTTAGGCTTAAATAGGTGGCCTTATTGGTGCTTGCGCGCTTAGCGCAACTCTAGCTCGCTTAGCACGCATAAGTGAATTTCGGCTTAGCGCTCATCTTCTCGCTTAGCGGATGCATGCAAGTGGTGCGCTTAGCAGGATGAGCTCTCGCTTAGTGCGTGTGTCAAACTCATCCTTCTTCCAGATTTTTCCTCGCGCTCAGCCGCAAGAGGGGTGCGCTCAGCGGATGGCTCGCTAAGCCGATAGATTGGCTTAGTAAGAAGCTAAAAATAAACACTTCACAAACTTGCCTAATTAACCTGAAATTGAAAGGAAATGATTATTAAATACACAAAATGGGAGTACAAAGTACTTATTACCTATATTTAACAAAAAGTAATTACAACACTACAAAATAACCATAAATAGGAGGAGTTAGATAAAATTTTCACAGATTTCTTACACAAAAGTTAGTATGCTACTATGATGAATAGGAAGCCTGGGGCAAATGGAAACAATAAGAAGTGATGCAATCCTCCCTAGGAAGGGACCAATCACTAGAACCATGAGCAAGAGGCTCCAAGAAGATTGGGCTAGAGCTGCTGAAGAAGGCCCTAGGGTTCTCATGAACCTTAGGATAGATTTCTGAGCCCATGGGCCAAGGTTGGGTCCAATTATCTTTGTACATATTAGACTAGGATGTCATTATATTTGGTTCTTGTATTTAGGACTCCATATTGTAGGTAGGGTACCCTAGAAATATAGGATTTTTCAGCCCTTGTATTTTTGGGCACCTAGACTAGTTTTTGTATTAGGGGTAGTTTTGTAATTTCACATGCACTAAGGAAGGACCAAGCCCATGGAATTTTAGGGGCTGCACCTTCAAAACCCAAGGAAGATAAGGGTAAGACCATAGAGAAATGCACCCCTAAGACTAGTTCCCAAGAAAGGACTAGCAACATTAAATGCTTCAAATGTCTTGGGAGAGGTCACATTGCCTCTCAATGCCCCACAAAGAAAACCATGATCATGAGGGGTCAAGACATTTATAGTAGTCAAGAGGAGACTACTTCTTGCCCTTCCTCTAGTGGAAGTGAAGATGAAGTAAGGGGTGAAGAGTCTAGTGAGGAAGTCTACCCCCATGAAGAAGGTGACCTCTTAATGGTTAGAAGGCTCCTTGGAGGTCAATCTTGTGATCTATCTCAATCCCAAAGAGAGAGCATCTTTCATACAAGATGCAAAATTTTAGATAAAACTTGTTCTCTCATTGTGGATAGTGGATCTTGTTGCAATTGTTGTAGCACAAGATTAGTTTCCAAGTTGAACCTCACTATCATTCCCCACCCAAAACCTTATAAACTTCAATGGCTCAATGAGCAAGGGGAAATGATAGTTAACCAACAAGTAAAGGTACCTTTCTCCATTGGGACATATAAGGATGAAGTTAATTGTGATATAGTTCCCATGGAAGCAGGACATATTCTTTTAGGAAGGCCGTGGCAATTTGATAGGAAGATCATTTATAATGGCCTAACTAATGAGATTACCCTCACCCATCTTGGCACTAAATTTGTGTTGCATCCTCAAACACCTTCACAGGTGGCCAAAGATCAACTAACTATGAAAGATAAGAGGGATGAGGAAGAAAAATTAGAAAAACAAAAGAAAAAGAAGGATAGTAAGGCCTTGTCTTCAAAGGCCAGGGGGAAGGAAAATGAGGGAAAGGATTCCTCCAAGAAGATTGTTAAGAAGGAAAATCATTTTGCAACAAAAGGTGATATTAAAAGAGCACTCCTTCTTAAAAAATCTTTCTACCATCTCCTATCAAGGGAAACATCCCTTAGCACTGCCACAATTCCTACATTTGAGAAGGGCTGGGTCCAAGAGAGCCTAAGCCCATGTGCTGTGCCAGTGTTGTTGGTGCCTAAAAAGGATGGCATGTGGAGAATGTGTACAGATTGCAGGGTCATCAACAACATCACTGTAAAGTATAGGCACCCCATTCCTAGACTTGATGATTTGCTTGATGAGTTGCATGGTGCCAATATCTTTTCAAAAATTGATCTTAAAAGTGGTTATCACCAAATCAGGATGAAAAAGGGTGATGAGTGGAAAACTGCTTTCAAGACCACGTTTGGTTTGTATGAATGGCTAGTGATGCCTTTTGGGCTCACTAATGCACCAAGCAACTTTATGAGGCTTATGCATCATGTCTTAAGGGATTTCATAGGTAGATTTGTAGTTGTTTATTTTGATGATATTTTAGTGTATAGTAGGAGCCTAGATGATCACTTAGGACATCTCAGACAAGTTCTTTCAGTCCTTAGGAAAAACACCCTCTATGCAAATATAGAGAAGTGTACCTTTTGTGTAGATAATATAGTTTTCTTAGGTTTTGTAGTTGGTAGAAATGGGGTCCAAGTGGACCCTGAGAAAATCAAGGCCATCCAATAATGGCCCACCCCAAAAAGTGTGGGAGATATTAGGAGCTTCCATGGGTTAGCAAGCTTCTATAGAAGGTTTGTTCCTAATTTCTCTACAATTGCATCACGTCTCAATGAGCTGGTGAAGGAGAATGTGGCATTTACCTGGGGTGAAAAACAAGAGCAAGCCTTTGCTTTGCTCAAAGAAAAGCTTACTAAGGCACCTGTTCTAGCTCTTCCTGACTTTTCTAAAACTTTTGAGCTAGAATGTGATGCCTCTGGAGTGGGAGTTGGAGCTGTATTGTTACAAGGTGGGCACCCTATTGCTTATTTTAGTGAAAAACTTCATAGTGCCACCCTCAACTACCCCACCTATGATAAAGAGCTTTATGCCTTAATAAGAGCCCTCCAAACTTGGGAACATTACCTTGTTTCTAAGGAATTTGTCATTCATAGTGATCATCAATCACTTAAGTACATTAGAGGGCAAAGCAAGTTAAACAAGAGGCATGCAAAATGGGTAGAGTACCTAGAGCAATTTCCATATGTTATCAAATACAAAAAGGGAAAAACAAATGTGGTAGCTGATGCCTTCTCTAGGAGACACACATTGTTTTGCTCCCTAGGAGCTCAAATTTTAGAATTTGATAATATTAGGGACTTGTATGCTTTAGATGAACATTTCTCTCCCATTTATGAGAGTTGTGGGAAAAAGGCCCAAGATGGATTCTATTTGGCTGAGGGGTATTTGTTCAAAGAGGGAAAGCTTTGCATACCCCAAGGATCCATTAGGAAATTACTTGTGAAAGAGAGCCATGAGGGTGGGCTCACGGGCCACTTTGGAATAGACAAGACCCTTGTCTTACTCAAAGAAAAGTTTTATTGGCCCCATATGAAGAAAGATGTCCATAAGCATTGCACTAGGTGTGTGGCTTGTTTACAAGCCAAGTCTAGGGTGATGCCTCATGGGCTATACACACCCTTACCCATCCCATCTGCACCTTGGGTAGACATTAGTATGGACTTTGTCCTTGGGCTTCCTAGAACCCAAAGAGGTGTAGACTCTATCTTTGTGGTGGTGGATAGGTTTAGCAAGATGGCACACTTTATACCATGCCACAAGGTGGATGATGCTTCCCACATCTCAAAACTCTTTTTCAAGGAAGTTGTGAGACTCCATGGTGTGCCTAGGACCATTGTGTCAGATAGAGATGCTAAGTTCCTTAGCCACTTCTGGAAAACCTTATGGGCTAAGCTAGGAACTAAATTTCTTTTCTCTACCACTTGTCATCCACAAACTGATGGGCAAACAGAGGTAGTGAATAGGTCTTTATCCACCCTTTTAAGGGCTCTTCTGAAAGGCAACCATAAGTCTTGGGATGAGTATCTTCCTCATGTAGAATTTGCCTACAACATGGGGGTTCATAGAACCACCAAGCAGTCCCCTTTTGAGGTTGTCTATGGGTTCAATCCCCTAACACTGTTAGACCTCATTCCCCTCCCACTGGACAGTTCTTTTATACATAAAGAAGGGGAATCTAGGTCAGAATTTGTAAAGAAGTTGCATGAGAGGGTTAAGAAGCAAATAGAGAACCAAACAAAGGTGTATTCAACTAAAGGCAATAGAGGAAGAAAAGAGCTAGTTCTTAATGAGGGTGATTGGGTTTGGCTCCATCTTAGGAAGGATAGATTCCCTACTAAAAGGAAATCCAAGCTTAGCCCTAGAGGGGATGGACCTTTTCTGGTTTTGGAGAGGATCAATAACAATGCCTATAGGTTGGACCTCCCAGAAGAGTATGGAGTCAGCACCACTTTTAAGGGGATGATGCAATCCTCCCTAGGAAGGGACCAATCACTAGAACCATGAGCAAGAGGCTCCAAGAAGATTGGGCTAGAGCTGCTGAAGAAGGCCCTAGGGTTCTCATGAACCTTAGGGTAGATTTCTGAGCCCATGGGCCAAGGTTGGATCCAATTATCTTTGTACATATTAGACTAGGATGTCATTATATTTGGTCCTTGTATTTAGGGCTCCATATTGTAGGTAGGGTACCCTAGAAATATAGGATTTTTCAGCCCTTGTATTTTTGGGCACCTAGACTAGTTTTTGTATTAGGAGTAGTTTTGTAATTTCACATGCACTAAGTGGATATTTGATGTGTGTGGTTGGAAATAAATTTAATTGAATTGGTAAAAGCCCAATCCAATTAAATTTTAGAGGGGGAGGTGAGCATTTGCTTACTACACCCCATTGCCACATCATATAGTCACACTTTGTGCATGTCCTTCATGCTTTTCATGCCTCATGACACCTAAGCACACTTAGTGGAGAATCTTGGAATTGATCTTGGATTAGTGGGCTAAACCATAACTAAAATTCACTAATCATAATTAGTGAAATTTTGGCTCCAAAGTTTGGCTCCACAAATTCAATTTCAAATTCAAGTGAAATTTGAATTTCCCTCCAATTTTGTGTGACACTTAGGCTATAAATAGAGGTCATGTGTGTGCATTTTTTTCAACTTTGATCATTTGAATATTAACTTCAGATTTCAGAGCTCTTTTTTAGCACAAAATTTCGTGCTCTTCTCTCCCTCTCCCTTCATTCATCTCATTCTCTCCCTCTTCTAGACTCATCTTCTCCTTGAAGTGGCATCTCTTTTCTCTCTTCCTTCTCCATTCCGCTGCCATTTATCTTCCAAGAAGCAAAGGAATCCATTGATGAACAAGATCCTAGGCCTACAAGCTCCAATGGAGCTTGCATCAAGAAGGAGGGAGAAACCCATGTTGTTACTGTCGTTCCTACATGGCTAAATTTCCCACTAGCTCAACAATATTAATACTCAGCCAATATCAGTCCTTCTCATTACCCACCACCCTACTAGCCAAGAACACCCAATCATGCACAAAGTCCACCCCTAAATCAACCACAAAAGTCGCCTGTTGCACATCTGAGGCTAAACACCACCCTTAATATGAACCAAAACACCAACCATGGAAGAAATTTTCCAGAAAAGAAGCCTGTAGAATTCACCCAATTTCGGTGTTGTATTCTAACTTACTCCCATATCTACTCAATAATGAAATGGTAGCCATAATCTTAGCAAAGATTCCTTAACCTCCATTTTCCCGAGGATACAACTCGAATGCAACATGTGCTTATCATGGAGGAGTTATGGGGCATTCCATTGAGCATTGTATGACCCTGAAACATATGGTGCAAAGTCTAATTGATGCAGGCTGGCTAAAATCCAAGGAGGACAATTGCATGTGAATTCTGACGTTGTCGAGCAATACTATGCATGATACTTGGGGCAATTTGAAGGTTGTTGTTAGATGTCTCCAATGACTCATTAGGATTTTCAAGTTTATGCCATTACTGTAAACAACAGTGACAATGCTAATAATATGGATAAATTTGATGTCCTTGTCTCTCATTCTCTCACAATTACATCTTTGAATATTCACTAGAATTTGAATGTACGTTGTTGGCTTCTTTGCTCAAGTGACTTGTGCTCCTGAGTTGATCTTCAAGTCTATTCAATCAGAAATTGCTCATTCTACACGTTTGGTGGGAGTGCCATAAACGACGAGTTAAGTTAAAAAAAAAAACGTTTGATTGACTGTGTTTCAAATAAAAAATAAAAAGTACAAACATTCATGTGACCTCACTTTATCATTCTTAAATGTTATCTTTTTGAGAGAAAAGTGAGTTGTCAAGAACAATAGTCATTTGACTTAATCTGTCAATTGATAATCCTTTAAATATTTCTTGTCCTTGAAATTTCTTTTTCGAGAACCTACACAGTTTCTTTCATTTCCTCTTGCTACAAGGTCATGACAAACGACAACAACATATACCTCCGAACCCTACACCGGGGCAATGACAGACACCATGCGTGAGCTTCAACCGAGCCTAGGGGTAGACAAGAAGTCCTCACCCGATAGGTTGAAAACCCAAAAGGGTAGCCTAGGCAAGTTAGGAAAATAAAAAAGGAAAAAAAAATCAGGGGCGTGTTATCAAAGGTTTTGTCCCAAAATCCAAATTGTACATGTCTCGAGTCAAGATTTGAAATGACACATGGTCGTCTTTCTTCATCCCAAACACTAATTTATCCCTTGTTACCCCTTCCGAGCCAAAGCATATTTGTTTTCTTAAAAAAAAATACAACAACAAAAAAACAACAAAAAACCTGAGTAGGAACCACCACTAAACCGGCCGGAAGAGCAATGCAAACAACACATGCATGAGGTTTACTAAGCTCTAGGGTGGGCGACAATGATGAGAAAAAAGAAAAAAAAAAAGAGACAAAAGATCTCTACATTTTACAAACAAGGCACAAAAGTGCAATAAAATATTAATGTATAAAGCGAATAATGGGGTAGAGCCCAACCCAAAAGGTTGAAATGAATAAAAATACAAGCAAGGCTCTTGAGGTTCTTACTCAATGTAACCCTTAAACACTCTATGAGCCTCTCTGGTCCTTTTTTTCATAGCCCTCTTACCCCTAACCACGATACAAGCCCAATAAATCCCATGTGGATCAAGGAATAACTAATTTTGCTTTTAAGTTTGGATTCTGAAATGGAACCCGCACACGCTTGTGATTGTTGAATATATATATACATATATATATATATATATATATATATATATATAAGGTCTTCAAGAGGATAGAGGTGCTCTAAGAACAACTTTGTAAGCATTTCTCTCTGTTTTCAATAAAATTCAAGTTTTTCATCCATTTCCTTTCTCCCTCCTTGTCGATCGCATCTTTGGTTTTCCTTTTGCGAAAACCTGGGATTTGTAAGTCGGATTCCGATGTGCCATTGATAACTGTTTTCTGTTTGTACCATTGTAATGTTGGAAAAACCATCTCCTTTGAAGTTCATTTTTCGGAGAATAAAAGTCTTTCCTAAGGGTTTCCTTATCAATGCTAAAGTTGTTAGATAACATCATAAGGTTCCATAGAAGAATAAGTTGGGGATTGGATTGACTTTTGGTCATCCTCCTGTTCTTGGTTGTAAGTTGTTCAAGGTATGCTAGAAGTTGTATCTAATCCTTGGAGGTTTATAGTAGGGAACTGGTTGTGTGACTCAGATCTGGTTAGTCCTACTGGAATTGAACGGGTTCTAACTGAAAAAGACCTTCTGGCTAACTCATATTCAGACCTAGAGGCTTCTATCCTTGATGAAAAAGAATTTCTTCTGTTGAAGGTTATTTCTCCTTGCCAGAGTTATCTTGCTTAATTTGTTCTATGGTTGGAGCGGGTCGGGGAATAGACGGTGTGGCCTTATCCATAACCCATCTTTCGGGAAGAGTTACTTCATCCCATTTTATTTTTCTCGGGAGAGAAACGTTAGCCTTTGTGATATCAGTGATAAACAAAGTTGTTTCTCCTCTTTGAGGTTTTAACAGGACTCTAGATGCACAAGTATTCATTACTTTGTACTGAATCCTATAGATCAAAGTTGTTGGAATTGATCCTTCTTTCATGTCAAGGCCATGAAAGTGGATATTTAAAAACAGAGAGTCAAGAATGTTTCTATCCATTAGACTCACTGTTTTTTTTGGATAATAGTTGAAGTATACTGGACCTTGTCCTAAGCTTGTTTCTACTGTTCCAATTAAGGAATCTTCAAACTTATTATGCCTAATATCTCTAAGCCACATTAAAACTACAGCATCTATGCCCAAATCAATTGAGGGCTTGATGGCTATTTGGACACAACCGATATGTAAATACTTGTATTTACGACTATGTTCATAAATTGAATTTTTTGAAAGCAGATGAAATTGTTCCCTAATATCTTGTCCTAGAGGAATATTATTTTCTACTGTTTTGATTATATAATCAAAATTATGTTTATCTTTAATTGTTTCAGGAATGTACAGCATATCCTGAGGGATTTCTGGGATGTTCCAGTCATCCATATTTTGATTTATGTCTTCGAATCAGACTTCCTCATCGAAGAGATTGTGTGTTGGGGCAACCTCGTGGGTCAGGTTGTCTTGTTCATTGAGTAAATTATTGGTCTTGGGTGAATGCATTGAAGAAGAGGATGAAGACGAGTTTGATCTAAAAGAAATGCGAGAGAAAGATCGTAAAAGGCGAGACATATTGGATACATCCTCTAGTATCTTTTTCATCATATGGTTCCATAGAAATATATCCGTAAACATACATGCAACTAATTTCTTGGATCTGGATAAAATTTTAAGAAAAACTCTTTTTTTTACGAACAATATAGTTTGAACATATTCCTATAGCCACCAGTATATTATGTCTCAATATTTTATTTGAACAATACACCTTAGCCTTACTGCCCTTCTCATCCACGGGACTTACTGCTACAGTATTATTCAATTAAAATATCTGACTATTGTACTTCCAGAAAATACTATTCAAACATATATTGTTTAAGATTGATTGTGAAGGAATGCATTAACCGTATCCCGATGAGAGTGTGATCCTTAAATTTTGAGAGAAACGACGATCATTTAGTATTGATTTTTGTGTGAATTTCTGAAGTACGGACTGAATGTATGAAATTGAGGATGATGAAGGCCATGTTTGATTGTGATATCCACTTAGCCAAAAAGCTGACCATGTGCTTGAATGAACTATCCCTTGTACCCAGTTTGAGCTGAATGAATTATTGATTGATTAAACCCTGAGCCTATACAGTGTTATCTCCTGCTACCTTGACTTAGGTTGTAGGAGAGCATCATCCACAGGAAGCGTGGTTGAAGGTAAATTTGTCCCAAATTTGGGGGAGTAATTATCAAGGTAAATTTGTTCCAAATTTGGGGGAGGCACTGGGTAAGAATGGAAATGGTCAAAGTAAACAGCATACACACACTATTTCTGTACATACACATAATGTCTTTGTATATATTGTGCTAAAACAAACTATAAGTACAAATGAAATTAATAAGTGTGTATGCTGCAAAATAATGAAATGAAGTTGAGTGCCTAACTAAAAGGCAAGTATGGGATGTGAATGAATGAAAAAGTGAAGGTTTATCTATGGATGAATGCTCTCCTTGAACCTAAGCTTTTGAATCCTAGAAAAACCATAATTTGTTGGAAGCCTAACCCCATTACAAGCCTTGAAAGTCCTTCAGATTAAATTTTGTGTATTCATTGTTGTATGACATGAGATGAAATGCAAAGGTTGGGACTTGTGTTAGTTGTTTATGATGGTATGAGCCTAAACACTTGAGCTTGAGTGAAACAATGACTGTGAGGTTTGGTTGATGATCCTTCCTTGATTTCTACCATCCTTACTAGCTTATTTCAGTTGTGACTCTAATGTGCATGTTTCTATCTTTGAAAAGCTGCATGTTTGTGAAAATCAATTGATTGAAGCAGTCCATGATATTAAGTTCATATGGTTGAATTTCTCTATCAAGCAAACACCATTTTTGAGTGATCACTGTAGCTTGTCAGTTGAGGACAAGTGAACTGTTCTTTCTTTTCTTGAGGACAAGCAAAACTGTAAATTTGGGGGAGTTTGTTAGTCATCTTATACGACTAACTTTTGTATAGAAAACATTTTCCAAAACTTGTATAGTTCCCAGATTTATGGTTATTTTGTAGTGATTTTTTGTAAATAAATCTTGTTTTATGGTTAAAGTTGTCTCTAGAATATGTCCATTGGATTTAATGATGAAATATGTGCGATTTCAGGTGAAAAAAAAGGTTATGTCATGAAGTGCTAAAAGTGACAGTTGAGCTTAGTTCACAATGGGCTAAGCGCGCATCCACTGCTAAGCGCAGCTTCAGCGCACTTAGCACAACAGAAGAATCTGGCAGAGCATCAATATCAAGGTCGCGCGCTAAGCGCGAGATCAGTGCACTAAGCACAGCAGTTGTCTTCAGACAGGCTCAGCGTATGACTGGCGCTAAGCTCAAATCCACATACTCGCACTAAGCGCGAGGGTGGCGCTAAGCGCAGCGTCGCCAATTCAAAGCCTGTTTAAAGCCTATTTTGTGTAGAATTAGGGTACAATGCCCAGGGCAAAGAATTCCATAGCACACCACAGTGCCTATTTCAAGAAAAGAGCTCTGGAGGCATCAGGAGGAGTAGCTTTTGCAGAGATACCTAGGTTTTGTAAGCTCATTATTGTTAGGGTTTCTTCTGTAATGGCTGGCTAAACACCCTTGTTGGGGATTTCTACTGAACAACTGATGTAATTATTTTCATATCTAATTGATTGTGTTTCTTGTGTTCAATGCTTCTTTCAGTGCTTAAATTTTGTATGTTCTTGGTGTGATCAACCATTTGTGTGCCTAGTTAGATGATTTTAACATTGGAAAATGTATTGTTGTCATAAAACTTGAGTGAAGAAGAGCTGAAACTTAGTCTTACAAGAGGGATCTACGGATTAAGTTTTGGTTTTAAGTATGTTGTTACAATAATGTTGTTTGGTCTAAGTCTAGTCCAACAAGAGGGATCTGAGGACAAAGCTTAGGCTAAATTAGTCTAAACTGTTGTAAGCTATTTAAGCTGAGTCTAGTCCAACAAGAGGGATCTGAGGATGAAGCTTAGTTTAAGTTAGTCTAAACCTAGGAGAGCTGCCTAAATTGAGCCTAGTCCAACAAGAGGAATCTGATTGATTTAGTCCAACTAGGGATCGAGGTTTAGTAATTTAGGCTACAACATAGAACACAAAAGCATGATTGATTAGAGAAATTTCTTTATATACATCAGTTGGTCTCTTAGAAAGGCCCAACATATTTACCTACTGTCATACCCTAATTTCGTCCGGGGATTATTACTTGATGACATGCAACCTTTCGTTAGCCGCTTTGAGATACTTGGCGTCCTTTGTTGCACAATAAATGAAGTCCCGAGACGTGTCGGAAATCAAAGGGAAGCGGGCTATTGCGATCCGTGAAATTCTGTAATATGGCGGAAATCAAAAAGAGGTGTCTTTGCGCAATCCATGAGTTTCCGTAACTTCTTCGAAAGCTAAAAAAGAGTAAATACATAATCCGTAAGGATTTGTAACCTTGCGGAAGGAAAATAAGTATCGTTACGAAATTCGTAAAGTTTCGTAACGTTACGGAAAAAGAATTACCAAAAAAGTAAAGGGGGGTGCATTTAGTAAAAATGGGGTACAAATAGCAATCAGGCCCACTTGGGCCTTCTAGATTCTTCCTCCAGAAGGCTGTTGCTTCTGGAGGAAGCAATCTTGCTCGCCTGGGCGAGCTGGGTGGCAAGCTCCTCCCCTATTTTGCTATAAATAGGGGGAGGAGTGAAGGGAGAAGGGGTTCAGCCTTCTTGGCACTTCTGATTCTCTCGAAATTGCTGAGGAAAATTGTTTCCGTAAAGAAAATCTAAGCCGAGGCGCTTCCGTAACATTTCCGTGAGTAATTACATGAAGATTTTCGACCGTTCTTCAACATTTATCGTTCGTTCTTCATTTTCTTCAGTATTCAACGGGTAAGTACCTCAAATCGAGCTTTTCAATTCATTCTATGTACCCGTGGTGGTCCACATTTCGTTTCATGTATTTTTATTCTCGTTTTCATTTACTTTCCGTACCCCCTTTTGACGTGCTTCAGTCATTTATTTTAGTCGTTTCTCGCCTAATCTAAAAATAAAATAAATTTCCACCGATCATTTGAATTGTATCATCCGTTAATTTCTGTTAAAATGAATTCCGACCATTCGGTCATGCCGTAACCACGTTGGAAATCAAAAAAGAGGTAAAATAATAATATAATAATAAAAAATATCTTTTAGTAAAATGAAGCGAAAAAAATCAATCGGACGTTTTCTCTTTGGGATTTCTCATTCTTAATTGAATTGACTAATAACTAAAGTGAAACTAAGGCTAAAATCAACTCGCCTAGTCAAGCTCGTCCACAAAAAATAGGGTTTGAAAGTTTATCATTTCAGTTTCTTACCAAGTAAAAAGGATCATTTTTAAGGTCCAACGCCTAAAAAATGATCACAAATTCAAGTAAAAAGAATCGCTTGATTCACTCTTAAGAAAGAACTACGTAGGTCTGATTTCCTCTTCGATGGAGGGTACGTAGGAGCAAAAGCCCCGCTTTTGTCGACCTCAAAAAATAAAAAGAAATAAAAGTTAAGGTAATACAATTTCCACAATTCTAAAAAATAGGCTGTTGTCCTTTGAGACAAACGTGAGAGGTGCTTATACCTTCCTCAACGTAAATACAACTCCCGAACTTAGAATTTTCCTTTTGACCGGTTTTCTTCGGTTTTTCCGACGTTTCCCACAAATAAACATTGGTGGCGACTCCACGCATCTTTCCTCCTTTGGAAAGCGCACCCGTGAGCCTCGCCTCGCTCGCCCGCAAAAGGGCATGTTGCGACAGTTGGCGACTCCACTGGGGACATTTTTTGTGAGTTAGGCCTATTTTAAGGAATTGTGGAATTGTGAAACTTTGTGTGTGCATTTGTTGAACTGTGTAAAATATAATAACTGCTGTCTTTTCCACATTTTTACACTGCATTCTAAGCACCCACGGGTTTGAGTGAAAAAAGGGGCCCTATACCCGAGTTCATGGGAATTTAAGGAGTGGAGGTGAATCTATGATCATGCTAGGTCTCCGACTTGCTTGATAATAGTGAAACCTCGTCTAGAGCTTTCTCTCTTTATAATATGTTGTCGCTGGTATTCCATACCGCCACAATGTTATTATCTTGAGTGATGATACCTCTAGAAAATAGCCGTGTGAGTTATGAATCGTTGGGAGTAGTTATTAGAGACCCCTAGATATTTTCCTATAGGTCCCTAAAATAGGGGCACGAAGCGAACACGCTGCGTGCCTTTTAAACACTATCATGCATATAACCTAAATGTCATGTACGCCTTTGTTGTTTGTATTTTTTTTATGGATATTGTCATACTCTATGCATCCCCGTGTTATGCTTTTTGCGCGTCTACATCATGTCGTCCATATCACCTTCTTAACTACACACAGGGGGCACTGCACCCCCAAGTGTGCAAGTAAGAAGAGATAATTTTTCGGGGCTCTCGTGTCCGTAAATGCATTCATATCATGCATCGCATAAACATCTCTTCAGCATCATAACGAACATATCGTTCCTGCATTTGTCCGTTATCACATTCCAACCTCACATTTTGCATGGGTCATTGCATCATCATGCATATGCGTTCAACAAACTTTTTGATCTACAAATTGCATATCAATTGTTTTCATGTTTGCTCATGCATGACCCTTGCGTTTTCCTCGGCAAGACAAAAACAAAAAAGAAAGCGCGAAAATTCACACTGCATTCTTAGTTGCATATATTCGGTACCATGAGCCAACCATGTTGGGATCATAAACCCATTTCACTTAAAAACAAAATGATTGAACATGGTACCTAATGCATGGTTAACTAAGAAAGGATGTTTCTTCGGGCATCTCAATCTCATAATTACATTTTCCATGCATAGCATGCGTATTCCCGAGTCTTTCATCCCTATGAAATGTTGATGAAGTATTGGCGATCAAAATTGCAATTCCCTGGGTTATGGGGTTGAACCAAGCTCGCGCTTTTACGAAAAGGTTCATCGAGTCAAGTTGAAGTATGAAAGTAACCATCTTGCAAAAAATTGGGGCAAAAGATGGATAGTTTTACATCGTTGCTTCGTCTACTGCCAAACACATTTAGGGCTGTCGATGTGCCTGTTACTTCCAGTTTCACCTTGACGAAGATGTCATGGACCATGTTGAAAATCTAAATTGATTCAACCCTATATCCTGTGTAAAAATTCATAATACTTCAACTGTGCATCATTCGCATACATCCATGCTTTTCATTGGTTGCATTGTTCATTGCATTCTTTCCTTAAAAAAAGAGAGAGAGAGAGAGAGAACTTAATCATTGTTATAAAAAAGAAAAGAACCCGCTTTACGGCGCCCTTATCGAACCTGTGCTAGAGCTAGAGTAATGGGTAAAGCAGAGGAGGTGCAAGAGAAGGTGAAGGCCGACATGGAGGCCATGAAAGAGAAAATGGCCACAATGATGGAGGCCATGATGAGCATGAAGAAGATAATGGAAGCAATAGCGGTTACAATTGCCGCTACCAGCACTATTGCTAAGGTGAACCATCTGGCCTCAACCAAATGAATCATCCAACCTTAGATACGGTAGGCAAAGATTTGGGAAGTAGGGACGGCCCCCATAATGTGCAAAATCAAAACAAGCACGCCTTCCCGCCATAAGGCTTGCCTCCCAACTATACACCACCCAATGTGGCGTACACTCCCAATAAGGATGTCAATAACTCCACTCCCATACCCATTGAGAGCCAACAACCCCAAACTAATCATGCACATGTCTCTTAAACCATGGGGGAGACACATGAAATTCCTCACCACAATCTAGCCGACTTCGAGCCTTGCCTCGGATATGCCATTGAAGGGCAAGTAGTTGGTGGTATACCCCTGCAAAACACTTTGGAGGGCCCTCAGTATAACCCACAACTACACCTCTTGCATTCCACAACAAGTAAAGTTGGATCATCTAGAGGAAAGGCTCAGGGCCATTGAAGGAGGTGAAGATTATGCCTTTGCTAACCTAGAAGAGTTGTTCATAGTACCCAATATCATCACCCCTCCCAAGTTCAAGGTGCTGGACTTTGACAAGTACAAGGGGACTACTTGCCCCCAAGAACCATCTAAAGATGTATTGTCAGAAGATGGGGGCATACGCAAAAGATGAGGAATTACTGATACATTCCTTCCAAGAAAGTCTTACTGGGGTAGCTGTTACCTGGTACACTAACTTGGAACCTTCCCGAGTCCATTCTTGGAAGGACCTAGTGGTTGCCTTCATTAGACAGTGTCAGTATGATGTCTTCGGATAGGATGCAACTACAGAACTTGTGCAAAAAGGGAGCATGAATCCTTCAAAGAATACACCTAAAGGTGGAGGGATCTGGCAGCCCAAGTGGTACCCCCAATGATGGAAAAGGAGACGATAATCGTGATGGTAGACACATTATCGGTATTCTACTATGGGAAGATGGTGGGCTATGCACCTTCAAAGCTTTGCGGATTTGGTCTTCGCCAGTGAAAGGATCGATGTGGGTCCGAAAAGAGGCAAATTTAGTCATCCTGCTTGGACGAATGAGAAAACTGGGGCAAATGAAGAGGGTGAGGATGAAGTAGAAGCCCATGCTGTGACTGCCATTCCTATATGGCCAAGTTTCCCACCAACCCAACAATGTCATTACTCAGCCAATAAAAAACCTTCTTCTTACCCACCGCCCAGTTATCCACATAGGCAATCCCTAAATCAACCACAAAGTCTTTCTACCGCACTTCCAATGACGAACACCACCTTTAGCACAAACCAAAAACACCAACCAAGAATTGAATTTTGCAGCGAGAAAGCCTGTAGAATTCACCCCAATTCTGGTGTCCTATGCTGACTTGCTCCCGTATCTACTCGATAATTCAATGGTAGCCATAACCCCAGCCAAGGTTCATCAACCTCCATTTCTCTGAGAATACGACTCGAACGCAACGTATGCTTGTCATGGAGAAGCCCCAGGGCGTTCCATTGAGCATTGTAGGGCCCTGAAGCGTAAGGTGCAAGGTCTAATTGATGCGGGCTGGC
Source organism: Glycine soja (assembly GCF_004193775.1). NCBI lineage: Eukaryota > Viridiplantae > Streptophyta > Magnoliopsida > Fabales > Fabaceae > Glycine > Glycine soja. The sequence goes on from NC_041013.1 coordinate 29,630,517, forward strand.
TGAAATTTGAGGAGAATCGCGTGTAAATCCTAACATTGACAAGAGATGCCAGACATGGGGCAATTTTGAAAGCTGTTGTTAGATGTCTCTAATGACTCATCAGGATTTTCAAGTTTATACCATTATTGTAAACCACAGTTACAACGCTAAATAGATGGATAAATTTGACATCTTTGTCCCTCATCCTCTCGTAATTACATCTTTGCTTCCACTGGGATGTGGGTGCAAGCCATTGGTTTGTTTGCTCAAGCGACCTGTGCTCCTGAGTTTGGACTTCCAAGACCGTTCAATCAGAGATTACTCGTCTTGCACGTTGGTGGGGGTGCCGTAAAACAACGAGTAAAGTTCAAAACAAATAAGTTTCAAAATAAAAAAAAAATAATAAAAAAAAGAGTTCAAAAAGAAAAAAAAAAGAGTATTTGATTGACTGTGTTTTCAAGACGTTCATGTGTCCTCATTTCATCATTCCAGAAAGTTTGTCTTTTTAGAGAGAAGTGAGTTATCAAGAATAGGATGTTGGATAAATGGCCTCAGTTACCTTAAGAAAAAAGGGGGGTGGAATTAAGATACGAAGACTATTCCCCCATTAAAATTTCACTCTCTTCGGATTAACAATGCACCCTTAACATGAATTACTCAAAAGATAATTCAAAATAAACTTCTTTAAAGAAAAAGATAAATAGCTATAAATAAAAGAAGTTTAAGCGAAGAGAGGAACCCAAACTTGATTTATACTGGTTCGGACACTTCCCGTGCCTACGTCCAGTCCTCAAGCAACCCACTTGAGATTTTCCATTCTCTTTGTAAAACTCTTTTTACAAAGTCTGAACCACACAGGGACGACCCTTCCCTTGTGTTCAGGAATCCTCTACAATAAGAGACCCACCGTCTCTTAATCCCTTTTCAGAAATAAGAAGAAGAGAAGAAGAAATATCTCTTAAAAGAGATAGATTGTACAATGAAGATCAATCAAAATTCCTTATTGAATATGCAAATGGTTGACCAAGGAATCTTTTTGAGAGGAAAAGACATTTCAGTTCAGAAAAACTCTTAATCTTTTGAGAGGATAAAACTGTTTGGGCAATGAAAGCTCTCTTTAAATTCGTGTTTCCAAGTCACCTTTGATGGCCATTCATAAAACATTTGAATAGATGTGACTCTTGGAAATTATTTTCTGAAAATCCCCTCTAGTAATCGATTACAAGACTTGTGTAATCGATTACAGGCTTTAAAATTTGAATTAAAACGTTCAATAAACTGTTGGTAATCAATTACCATCCATGCGTAATCAATTACACATTATAAATTTTGAATTCAAATTTCTAGTGACTGTGATAAACATTTTCAGCTGCTGGTAATCGATTACCAGAGAGAAAATCTCAATTTGGAATGATAGAATTCTTTGGTCAAACCTTTTATTTTTTCAATTTGGAAACTTCTTCCTAAAGATTCTAGAGATCAACTTGATCATATATCTTGATTTTCTTGGATTCTTGTCTTGAATAAAACTTAGAAGCACTTGATCCTTTAGCATCATCAAGACATCAAAACATCTTGCTTCTACATAGGAGTCATTTGACTTAATCCATCAACTGAAAAATCCTTCAACTATTTCTCGTCCTTGGAAAATTCTTTTTGCAAGAATCAACTGCTTCTTTCATTCTTCCTCACTACAAGGTTGTGAAAACATGACAACAATTGGTACCTCTAAGCCCAACACTGGGGCAACGAAAGGTACCATGCAAAAAACCTCAAGCGAACCTAGGGGCAGATTAGAAGTTTTCACCCAATAGGTTCCCAGCTACAAGGTCATGACGAAAGATAACGATTGTACCTCAAAGCCTTACACTGGAGCAATGAGGGGCATCGTGCAAGAGCCTCAAGTGAACATAGGGGCAGATCAAAAGTTCTCACCCGTCAATGTTTTTAAACAAGAAAAAATAAAGGGAGACAAGCCCTGGAATTTCAATAGATTGATTAAACGTCAAACGGCTCCATTGCTGTTACTCCAAAATGGTCAAGTGACTAAATCAAACAGAATATACACTCTGAGGGAGTTCCCGGAGAGATTTGCAAAAGATAGGATAAGGTTGCATGAATTATCACCTTTTTCAAAAGGACAGTCAATCTGTGTTTTCCAAAAGAAAAAATTAAATCAAAATCAAAATCACAAAATAGGGAAAGAATGTCATGAACATTGTACAACTTTCCATTGCATTGCATTGTTTCATATGAGGTCAGCATTACCAAATTTTACGACAAAGGTTGCATGCGTCTGCATCCCTAAAAATCATGTTAACTGCATAGATTTCCTACATCTCGTGTCCAATCTTGTTGGATGACCGGCCCTCTCGATGAGTCGATCTCTTGCTTTCTCATAAAGGTGGACCCTTGGGTACTAGTACCTATCACCTTTAGAGGGCTATATGTCCTCGCCATCATAGGACTGCACATCCTCGCCTGCAGAGGGCTGCAGGCCCTCGCCTTTAAAGGGCTACGTGTCCTCATTTTCAGTGTGCTCCATATCCACACCTTAGGAGAATATAAGGTCCTTTGCCCTTAGATGCTTAACCAAGACTTGCGCTCCCGGTTAAGGGGCCAGTAGTTTCCTTTTATCAGTTCCTGGGCCACCCCCTGATATTGGAGGGCGACCAACTGTGCGAGCACATCCAGAGAGGGAGGCTATCACGCATCTACTATGCATACCGGGACAAGATTTCCCCCGTGCCGCTGCAAAAAGACGAGTGCGGATCATGCGCACCAACATGACCACTCTTACGTGGATGACGTTGCTATTTAGCAACATTCTGCCCAGCGACCATAATGCCAATATCCCCCTGCAGATGTATCAGTTGGTCTGTGCCGTCATAACATAGGTAAGTATGCACATGGCACAATTGATTTCTGATGTCATCTATTGTTTGTAGGGATCGCACCCACAAAGACACGCAGTGGACCCGGAGAAGTCCAATAGGGCCCTGGGGTTTCCAGCTCTGGTTATGGGCCTCTATAGTCCTATAGGGTGCCCGTTTCCCCCGGCAAGGTCACGTCATCATGACATAGGTAAGCATGCACATCGCTCAACTGATTTCTGATTTCATCTATTGTTTGCAGGGATCGTGCCTGCAAGACACCCAGTGGACCCGAAGAAGTTCAACAGTGTCTTGGAGTTGTCAAGCTCTAATTATGGGTCTCTGTGAGTTCTACGGAGTGCCTGTCGCCCCCAGCAATGTCATCAGGCCCCCTACTAATCGAGCTTTCATCAAGAAGTACTGTGTCCCCAGGCAGGCGCAGGGCAAAACACCACAGCAGCCTAGGGATGGCCGACAGCAGGCAACAGACGCACCGCCATCACCTCTAGAGTTCACCTCAGCTCATCCACAAAAAGGTTAAAGCGTTGCTTACGACCCATGGCCGACCAATAGGCAACCAAGTCCAAAGCCAAAGGTAAGCAAAGTACTAGGTCAATGACCGACAAGCCATCACGCGTCCAGCTCAAGACGTTAAAGAAGCGCTACTAGGAGGCAACCTAGTACCTTTTAAATCTCTGCTTGTTATTTGATCACTTTTGTTTCTCAAGTCATAGCAGGACACACCTAGTTGCTCATGATCCTAGGAATTTAAATAAAACAAGCACAAGCTCGGAAGGTAGTCATACCTCACAATATATATATATATATATATATATATATATATATATATATATGTATGTATGTTTAGGTAGAAAGATACCCTGAATATGCATGTATGTAGCAAAAATAATTCACAAAATGTATATATGTATGTTTAGGTAGCAAGATACCTTGGATATGCATGTATATAGCAAAATACCTCACAAAAATATACGTATGTTTAGGTAGCAAAATACCTCATGAAAAAAAGAAAGCAAAAAGAGAGCGAGCAAGAAAAGAATAAGAAGGGAAAAAAATAGAAAATAATAAATAATAAAGGTTGTCTAGCAAAAAAACAACATGCTTGTGAAAAGAGATAACTTCCATCTTTTCTTTGAAAAATTCACTAATCATAACCAGTTTTTGAAAAAATGTGTATACACCTGAAGGGTGAGTGCTGTGAAAATTTTCCCGAATGCCCAAAATGGACTCGGATGAATGCATGAATTGATAAAAAAACATATTTTGGAAACACTAGGTTGACTTAAGTAGGGAAAATGAATCCTTAGCCCTAGTGTCACATGGCCATAAAAACTTGATGCTTGAGTGTCCACATGGGTGCATGCATGACCAGTTTTGCATAAAAATTCCTAATAATCATTGTTGCATGTGTATCATGGAAATAATGTAGGACATCCCCTTTATCCCCGAACCACTGGCCAAACCCTGACATATATCATGACCACCCGTTCTACAAGCCTTGAGCCAAAATCCCAACTTATCATAAACCTTGACCCAGGGTGAGAATGTCAATCCTTGCCCTCGGAAAACAACAAAAAAAAAAGAGAGAAAAATTCCCAATCAAAGAGTGGGAGAAAGCAAAAAAAAGGAAACAAAGTTCTCGATCAAAGATCGAAAGAAAACAGAAGAAATATGCAGAAAGGTCTTTGGACCAGAAAATAACTGAACAATACAGAATTTTCACCAAGTGAACAAGAAAAAGGAAACCACGACCTACAATGGTCCTCTCCCTTTGATTGCCGACAAAATCCTGTGTGCTAGCGACTTTCTCGCCACGCACTAAACAAAAACAGAAGGAAAAGGCAAAAGCACTCAAAGCCAAAATTCCCCACCTAAAAACCATTCCCAAAATAAGTCCTATTGATCCATGATCACGCATGTAATCTTTGATTTGATAGGAAATGATTTTCAAAATCAAGTCATGATATATCTATGGTTCGGAATTAGGATAAAACACTTACCTGTGTGAGATTGATACACTTTGAGTGATTTTCTCCTATCTTTGATGGACCCAGTGTTTCCTCTAAATGGTCGTTTAGAAATGAAATGCTGACATCCAAAATCTCATTTATGGTTATGAGAAAATTTCATCAGCATACTCTCTTTCCCCGATAGACACATCATTTTTCATAAAAAAAAAGGAGCATATGTTGCTCTAATCAGTTGGAAGTTTTGTCTCTTTACTAAAGCATGTTTGCATTTTAGTGAGGAAAACACCGAGACTATTTTTAGTCTCACAGTTATCAAGAACTACGTAGGTCTGAGTTCCTCATCACAAATTGAGGATACGTAGGAGCAAAAGCCCTGCTTTTGTCGACCACCCCACCTTTTGTTACCGTGACCCAAGAGTCCAGTGGCATGCGGAGCCACATGACCGTGGAATCCCCAAATTCGTATGTTCCATCATTTATCATTTGTATGTTATCCTATTTCTATGACTTGAGGGACTAACGTTTGTTTCATTTTGATTGACTTTTGTTTTGTGCATACATGTCGTTTGAACTGTTACGTTTGTATTTACTTTGTTGTTGTCAATAGTGTTTGTTGAAGTTCCGAAATCGCGTAGATTTTTTCATTTTTTAGGAACGTCGTCCAAAATCAAAAAAATGAACCAAAATCATGATAAATAGAAAGAAGCGTTGTGAATAAATGTCTACGTATATAAAGAAAAAGAAAAATGTTTCTCATATATAAATGTAGAAGGAAAATGTGTATAGAAGGATTTTTGCGTGTGTAAATAATGTGTGAAAAGAAATCTTTGTGTGTGTGAGCAACGAGTGTATATAAAGAAACTTTTGTATAAACCATAGGTGTGTGTTGGGAAAAACGAAAAAAATCTTTGAACGTAAATAGGGTTTTGTATATAGACCGGGTGACGTAAAGAGAAAGAGTTCCAATGCGTGTACAGAAAAAGTTTGTCATGTGTAAGAATGTAGGTGTACAAAAAAGGTTTTCCTCGTAGAGGGCCATGGGTGTATAATTTTGTGAATATATAAAAATGAAACAAAAAGGAAAAAGAAAGAAAGACCACGAAGGTCGACATGTTATAGTTAGGAAGCATAAATCATTCCTAAAGAGCAAACATATCTTCTGGAAACAAGGGACTGACGCTAAGAGTTTATTTTCCTGAATAACCGATATAAGAATGGATGAATTCATTGAACTGATGAAAGAACATAATTTAGAAACGATGGGTCTGTTTGTGTAAATTCCCAACCGTAGTATCACAATGCCATAAACGGGATGCTTGAGTGCCCACCTGGCTGTAGCCATGACTAATTTTGCACGTTGTTTTCAAATCATCATTGTCGCGCGTGCCTTATGGAATAATATGGAAGCTCAGCCCGAAATCGACACCTTGACACCCAAATTTGTTTCGCCCTAGATGTCAAGATTGGGTTCCCACGATAAAAAACCCCATTGAAACACAACCTTAGACCTTTTTGAACCTTGGCCTATAAAAAGAATCCTGATTCCTTCCCCGAAGCAAAGGACAGCGAAATCTCCTTGAGGGAGAGCGAATAGAATGATAAAACCCGATTTCCCAAAGAAAGGGATGGGGAAGGAGAAGTGAAAAGAAAGAAAAGGAAGAAATGGAAAGAAAGAAAAAGAAAAAGATGAAAATAAAGAAAAGAACAAAAGAAAGGAAAGAAGGATTCCCGATCAAAGATCGAAAGGAAGTAAAAAGGGAAAAGAGGCAATTCTCGATCAATGAAAGAAAGAGAATGGATGATCTTCAGACCAGATAAATTTTCAACAAGGTAAGGGACTGCCGGCAAAGGAAAACCCATTTTTGGTGTCTCTTCCCTTCAGATTGCCATTCAAAGTCGTTCTCGACTGGCGATATCCCACCCCACCTGAACAAAGAGGAAAAGACCGAAACACCCAACTTCCTCTCCAAAAACACCACCCTCGAGAAAATCCTATTGGTCCGTGATCGTACGTGCGATCTTTGATTCGATAGGAAATCGTGTGCAAATAAAGTCGTGGTGCAGTTATGGTTTGGGAATAGGATAAAACACTTGCCTGTAAGAGTTTTATACACTATGAGTGATTTATTTTCAGCTTAGCCCGATGTTCCCCCTGCATGTTCATTTAAAAGCTAAAAGTTGACATCCTGCCCTTTATTCTCGGTTACAAATAAGATTACCCTTGGCACAAGTATATTGTTTCTCCAAGATATGGTGCTCTAGCGAATAATTTATTTTTCTTTACAAAAAGCATGTTTGCCTTTCAGGTTGAAAAACTCGGTGGACCGTTCGGTCCTGCCAACCCTTTTTCGGAGCCCCATGAATTGCGTTTTCGTTCATGCGTCCTCCACCCACGAGTTTGGAGCCATGCGTAGTGATTGCTTAGTGCAATTCTCCATTCTCAACCCTTTTTCGGAGCCCCATGAATTGCGTTTTCGTTCATGCGTCCTCCACCCACGAGTTTGGAGCCATGCGTAGTGATTGCTTAGTGCAATTCTCCATTCTCAACCCTTTTTCGGAGCCCATGAATTGCGTTTTCGTTCATGCGTCCTCCACCCACGAGTTTGGAGCCATGCGTAGTGAATGCTTAGTGCAATTCTCCATTCTCAACCCTTTTTTTCGGAGCCCCATGAATTGCGTTTTCGTTCATGCGTCCTCCACCCACGAGTTTGGAGCCATGCGTAGTGATTGCTTAGTGCAATTCTCCATTCTCAACCCTTTTTCGGAGCCCCATGAATTGCGTTTTCGTTCATGCATCCTCCACCCACGAGTTTGGAGCCATACGTAGTGATTGCTTAGTGCAATTCTCCATTCTCAACCCTTTTTCGGAGCCCCATGAATTGCGTTTTCGTTCATGCATCCTCCACCCACGAGTTTGGAGCCATGCGTAGTGATTGCTTAGTGCAATTCTCCATTCTCAACCCTTTTTTTCGGAGCCCCATGAATTGTGTTTTCGTTCATGCGTCCTCCACCCACGAGTTTGGAGCCATGCATAGTGATTGCTTAGTGCAATTCTCCATTCTCAACCCTTTTTCGGAGCCCCATGAATTGCGTTTTCGTTCATGCATCCTCCACCCACGAGTTTGGAGCCATGCGTAGTGATTGCTTAGTGCAATTCTCCATTCTCAACCCTTTTTCGGAGCCCCATGAATTGCGTTTTCGTTCATGCATCCTCCACCCAAGAGTTTGGAGCCATACGTAGTGATTGCTTAGTGCTATTCTCCATTCTCAACCCTTTTTCGGAGCCCCATGAATTGCGTTTTCGTTCATGCGTCCTCCACCCACGAGTTTGGAGCCATGCGTAGTGATTGCTTAGTGCAATTCTCCATTCTCAACCCTTTTTCGGAGCCCCACGAATTGCGTTTTCGTTCATGCATCCTCCACCCACGAGTTTGGAGCCATGCGTAGTGATTGCTTAGTGAAATTCTCCATTCTCAACCCTTTTTTCGGAGCCCCATGAATTGCGTTTTCGTTCATGCGTCCTCCACCCACGAGTTTGGAGCCATACGTAGTGATTGCTTAGTGCAATTCTCCATGCTCAACCCTTTTTCGGAGCCCCATGAATTGCATTTTCGTTCATGCGTCCTCCACCCAAGAGTTTGGAGCTATGCTTCATGATTGACTAGTGAGGACCCTCTAGTGCAATCCTCCATTCTCCAGAGTTTTTTTATCATCAAGGGCGGATCCTCTTGACTGGGAAATGTGATCTTTGTTATTTTCCCGATTGATTCCTTTCCCAAATGTGTATATGTATAGTTTGTTGTTCTTGTTGTTGTTTGTATTTTGTTTTGTGTTGTGCAGAAAAGAAGGAGTAGACACGAGAGTCGTCATGGACTAGTCACGAAAAGGGCAAGACGGACAAAATCAGTGTCTTATCTTTGCTTTCCACTTATCTCTGATAAAAGGTAAGTAAAGAGGGGCAACTGTCATACCCTAATTTCGTCCGGGGATTATTACTTGATGACATGCAACCTTTGGTTAGCCGCTTTGAGATACTTGGCGTCCTTTGTTGCACAATAAATGAAGTCCTGAGACGTGTCGGAAATCAAAGGGAAGCAGGCTATTGCGATCCGTGAAATTCCGTAATATGGCGGAAATCAAAAAGAGGTGTCTTTGCGCAATCCGTGAGCTTCCGTAACTTCTTCGAAAGCTAAAAAAGAGTAAATACATAATCCGTAAGGATTCGTAACCTTGCGGAAGGAAAATAAGTATCGTTACAAAATTCGTAAAGTTTCGTAACGTTACGGAAAAAGAATTACCAAAAAAGTAAAGGGCGGTGCATTTAGTAAAAAGGGGGGTACAAATAGCAATCAGGCCCACTTGGGCCTTCTAGATTCTTCCTCCAGAAGGTTGTTGCTTCTGGAGGAAGCAACCTTGCTCGCCTGGGCGAGCTGGGTGGCCAGCTCCTCCCCTATTTTGCTATAAATAGGGGGAGGAGTGAAGGGAGAAGGGGTTCAGCCTTCTTGGCACTTCTGATTCTCTCGAAATTGCTGAGGAAAATTATTTCCATGAAGAAAGTCCAAGCCGAAGCGCTTCCGTAACGTTTCCGTGAGTAATTACGCGAAGATTTTCGACCGTTCTTCAACAGTCATCGTTCGTTCTTCGTTTTCTTCAGCCTTCAACGGTTAAGTACCTCAAATTGAGCTTTTCAATTCATTCTATTTACCCGTGGTGGTCCACATTTGGTTTCATGTATTTTTATTCTCGTTTTCATTTTCTTTCCGTACCCCCTTTTGATGTGCTTCAGTCATTGATTTAAGTCGTTTCTTGCCTAATCTAAAAATAAAATAAATTTCCACCGATCATTTGAATTGTATCATCCGTTAATTTTTGTTAAAATGAATTCCGACCATTTGGTCGTGCCGTAACCACGTTGGAAATCAAAAAAGAGGTAAAATAATAATATAATAATAAAAAATATCTTTTAGTAAAATGAAGCGAAAAAAATCAATCGGACGTTTTCTCTTTGGGATTTCTCATTCTTAATAGAATTGACTAATAACTAAAGTGAAACTAAGGCTAAAATCAACTCGCCTAGTCAAGCTCGTCCACAAAAAATAGGGTTTGAAAGTTTATCATTTCAGGTTTTTACCAAGTAAAAAGGATCATTTTTAAGGTCCAACGCCTAAAAAATGATCACAAATTCAAGTAAAAAGAATCGCTTGATTCACTCTTAAGAAAGAACTACGTAGGTCTGATTTCCTCTTCGATGGAGGGTGCGTAGATGCAAAAGCCCCGCTTTTGTCGACCTCAAAAAATAAAAAGAAATAAAAGTTAAGGTAATACAATTTCCACAATTCTAAAAAATAGGTTGTTGTCCTTTGAGACAAACGTCAGAGGTGCTAATACCTTCCTCAAACGTAAATACAACTCCCGAACTTAGAATTTTCCTTTTGACCGGTTTCCTTCGGTTTTTCTGACGTTTCCCACAAATAAACGTTGATGGCGACTCCGCGCATCTTTCCTCCTTTGGAAAGCGCACCCGTGAGCCTCGCCTCGCTCGCCCGCAAAAGGGCATGTTGTGACACCTACTGTTGTCAATTTTACTTGCATTTTTATTGTTTTTATCCTAGACTTGGTTTAATTCTGTTTTAAACCATCAATTATCAATGTTTCTTTCAACAATGCCTTATTTATGAATTTAACCTGGTCTTAGACTAGTTCCCTGAGTTCGATACTCAGATTCATCCGTTTTAATTTTAAATACTTGACGATCCGGTGCGCTTTCCGACAAACCGGATTTCCCTTGAACATATTTGTACAAAGAAAAAGTGGACCAAAAAGTAACTGTAGAGGAAATCCAACAAAGTATTTATGGCACCGTTGCCAGGGAACTAGATTTAAGAAGAGTTTAGTTCAATTTTACAGCATTGCTTTATATTTTTTCTTTTTGATTCATTGATTCTTTTTGTTCATATTTTAGTTACCGTTCATTCATTGTTCTTTTGGACTGGATAATTGGTGTTCTATTTTCTTGTATGCAAAGAAGATCTACTACAGGTGATTTGATTCCCATTGATTTGGAGATTAACGCCACCTATAGAAGGCATAATTCAAAGAGAATTAGAAAATTTTTGCAAGATTTAGAAGCAGCAGCAACTCCTGAAGAAGAACCTCGATCTTCCGAGGCATCTTCTAGTTTTCCTATTGCAAGGCATTCTCATATAGAATATGTTGAAGATACAATCACGGATGAAGAGCCAAGAAGAGTAACCCTAGAGGATTATTCTGTAGAAGAAAGCTTCATGATGAATCAAGATTGATTCAAAGAGTTTTGATGATAACAAAGATGATAACAAAAAGCAAAGCTCAAAAGTCAAGAACACTTCATAATAACAAAGATGATGATCTCAAGAATCAAAGAATGAGTTCAAGATTGAATCAAGAACACTTCAAGGTTCAAGAGGAAATTTGATTTCAAGAATCAAGTTTCAAGTTTCAAGATTAAAGTTCCAAGAATCAAGATCAAGATTCAAGACTAAAGATTCAAGAATTAAGAGAAGACTCAATCAAGATAAGTATTAAAAAGTTTTTTCAAAAACTGAGTAGCACATGAATTTTTCTCAAAAACCTTTTACCAAAGAGTTTTTACTCTCTGGTAATCGATTACTAGTAGCAAAATGTTTTTCAAAAAGCTTTCAACTGAATTTACAACGTTCCAATTGATTTCAAAATGTTGTAATTGATTACAATGATTTGGTAATCGATTACCAGTATGTTTGAACATTGGAATTCAAATTTAATTGTGAAGAGTCACATCCTTTCACAAAAAAGCTTTGTGTAATCGATTACACTGATTTGGTAATCAATTACCAGTGATAGTTTCTGAACAAAATCAAAAGATGTAACTCTTCCAATAGTTTTCAAGTTTTTCTTAAAGTCATAACTTTTCCAAATGGTTTTTAAGTTTTTCTAAAGGTTATAACTCTTCTAATGGTCTCTTGACTAGACTTGAAGAGTCTATAAAATCGAGGCTTTGATTTGCATTTTATTTAAAAAATATTCATTCATTCTTTAGACAACAAACTTTTGCCAATTGCTTTCTGAATATCTTTGAACTCCTTCTTCTTCTTCCTTTGCAAGCTTTCTAAAGTTTTCTGGTTTTCCAAACCTTGAAAACAAAACTTGTGCCATTCATCTTTTTCATTCCCTTCTCCCTTTGCCAAAAAGAATTCGCCAAGGACTAACTGATGCAATCCTACCCCGCAAGGGCATTGGATAGAAGACCCCAAGTAGAATGGGCCAAAGATGCAAGAGAAGGCCCTAGGGTTCTTATGAGCCTTAGGGTAGATTTCGGGCCCATGGGATAAGTACGAGCCCACTTATCTTTGTAAATATTAGATTAAGGTTTCATTATTTTTGGGCCTTGTATTTAGGGCTCCATAATGTAGGTAGGGTACCCTAGAAATATAGGATTTTTCAGCCCTTGTATTTTAGGGCACCTAGACTAGTTTTTGTATTAGGGGTAGTTTTGTAATTTCACATGCACTAAGTGGATATTTGATGTGTGTGGTTGGAAATAAATTTAATTGAATTGGTAGAAGCCCAATCCAATTAAATTTTAGAGGGGGAAGCGAGCATTTGCTTACTACACCCCATTGCCACATCATATAGTCACACTTTGTGCATGTCCTTCATGCTTTTCATGCCTCATGACACCTAAGCACACTTAGTGGAGAATCTTGGAATTGATCTTGGATTAGTGGGCTGAACCATAACTAAAATTCACTAATCATAATTAGTGAAATTTTGGCTCCACAAATTCAATTTCAAATTCAAGTGAAATTTGAATTTCCCTCCAATTTTGTGTGAAATTTTGGCTTCTAATGTGTGTGCATTTTTTTTTCAACTTTGATCATTTGAATATTAAACTTCAGATTTCAAAGCTCATTTAGAGCACAAAATTTTGTGCTGTTCTCTCCCTCTCCCTTCATTCATCTCCTTCTTCCTCCAAGCTCTTATCCATGGCCTCCTATGGTGGTGAGCTTCTTCTAGACTCATCTTCTCCTTGAAGTGGCGTCTCCTCTCTCTCTCCCTTTCTCCATTCTGCTGCCATTCATCTTCCAAGAAGCAAAGGAATCCATTGATGAAGAAGATCCTAGGCCTACAAGCTCCAATGGAGCTTGCACCATGTGGTATCAAGAGCATCTTCATCTAGGTGATGTTCGTTTGCTTCCTCTATCTTTTTGTTCGGTGAATTCTCTTTAATTCCTTGTTCTTCATCTTATTCTCCATGTATATCCTCCATTGTCTTGTGGTTTGGTGCTGTTCAGAGTAGATTCAAAAAAAAAAATCGATTAAATCTTAGATCTACACTTGTTCTTGCATTTCTATGGTTCAAATTTTGTAGATCTACTCTTGAATCTTGTTTTTGTGTTGATTTTAGGTTCTATCAATTTTCATTCATAATATTCTTGTGCTGAACCTTTAGATCTAAATTTTGTTCCAAAATATTGATTAGAAAAAAAAAACACAAAAATCTAAGTGTAAATCACTTAATCCATGTTGTCTTAGAGTCATGTTTAGTCATAGTAATTGTCACATTATGTTCTAAGTTTGTGTTGAATTTTATTTTGTTGATTGAATTCTAGATACATTTGTTCATGTATTCTTGTCATTCTTAGCCTATCTTTTGAATTTTGAGTCTAATTCATGCATGTTATTTAGTTCATAACATGTTGTAAATCAATTCCTAGAAGTAGTCTTGTTCTTGAACTTTTTTTTTTTTGCTTTCTAAGTTTCCTACATGATGCCTATGATGAAGTTGAGTTGTGGTGCTGAGTTGTGGCTGGATTTGTGAATCAAAATAAGTCTTAAGCTCTCTTTAATTGTGTTATTCAAGATAATTGAGCATAAGCAAACACAAATTGTAACTATCCAAGACTTAAGCAACATAAACACTACTCTTGATTTCTAGGTTGAAATCGCTGGTGCTGGCAGCTTGAACATACAATATTGTATAAATTACTGGGAATTGGTCACTACGAGTTTTGAGCTGAAATGTTTACTGAATTTTCTTGACATCTGGAAAAAAATTATAGAAAAAGAACCAAGTGATTTGGATGAAAGGAAAAAATAAGAAAAATCACACAAGTTGGCCTAAAAATCAGTGTCCAGGAAAAAAAAGGAAAAGTGAAAGGAAAGTGTGCTTGTTGTTTTGGCTCAAAATTTGTTCTATAATTGGTGCCTATTTTATACCAATCCTATTTCTGAAATTTCAATTGAAAATTATTGTGAAAACAAGTGCCAAAACTAGAGGTTTCTTGAGTCTTTTTTTTTTTAGAGTTTTTCTACTCTACTCTAGAGCCATTCTAGGTTTCTCTTTGAGTCCTAGCTTGCTTTTTTGTGCTTTTCATTGCTTTAATTGTTGAATAATCCTTGGAAATTTGTCTTGTTAAAACTCTATTGGTTTATCTTTCATTTCATTTTTTTTTGGTCTTTGGTTATTGCTTGTCTCTTTGTTTCCTTGCTTGTGAGTTGCCATATAGGGAATTGGAAAGGAGGATTGGTGCCATATCTTGAAGAATTTGAGTCAAGAAGAAAGGGGCCAACCACCTTAAGAGCTATTGGACTAAGAAGCACTCCAAATTGAGTGAAATACTAAAGAGAGAATAGCCACCACAATTGAGGACTTTTTTTTTTGTAATTTTGTAATTGGCAATTTGTTTTGCTTTCAAATTTTGTAACAAAAAGGCCTTTCATTGGAAGTAAGTTGGGAGCCTCCAATAGGTCACCCTACTTCCATTTGTGTGTAATAATTTTAGGTAATTTTCCCTTAGGATAGTGAGTGTTTTGTTGGGAACCTTAAATGAGGTCATCCAAACACTGTTAGGATCCGCCTAGTTTGCATTTCTTGCAGTTTAATTTCTTGCTTACTTTCATAGCTTATTTCCTTTACCCTCCATTGTCAAACCGCCTAGATAGCTTGCCTTTTACCAATTAGTTTTTACCTTATCTTTCACACCTCTTTTAGTGTTTATTTTGGCTAGTTTCAACCATAGTTTCTTTTACCTTTTTTTCAAACCCCCAACAAGAAAGAACCATAACTTAGGAACCAACATGAGTCTTCATTCTTCATCTAGTGTTAATGGTGAGGGTTCTACTCCTAACGACCCCTTGTATAAGATATTAGATGAGTTGAGATCCCTTAAGTTGTGGAAAGAAAAACAAGAGAGAAAAGAAAAAGGTAAAAAAAGAGTGGAAGAAGTAAGTAAAGATAAAAGAGAGAAAATAAGAGAGGAAGAAAGAAGAAAAATAATGAAAGAAATGAAAAGAGAAAAACATGCCTCCTATAGTAGTCATAACTCTTGCAAGAGCCTAAGTGAAAGACATTTTGAAACAAAGACAAATATTAAAGAAACTTCCCCTCTTAAACAACCTCCACATTTGCTCCTTTGTAAAAAGACACTTGTTCGCATTGCCACACCTCTTAGGCTTGAGTTTATTCCTCAAGTAAAGGAGTTGTTGGATGAGGGTTTGGTTCGCAAGAGCTTAAATCCTTGTGCTTTGTTGGTGCCCAAAATAGGTATTATTAGGCACCAAATCCCTAAAATAGGTGGTATGATGAATGCTTTGGGTGGTGCAACACTCATTTGTAAAATCACTCGTGCACCCAACATCTTCATGATTTGTGTACATAGGGACTCATTAGGTAGGTTTGTTCTTATTTTTAGTTTCAATACAAACTTAGGTACTCATATGGGACACCTTAGGTTTGTCATACTTTTTGGTAGGAATAATCAACATGAAAATACAGAAAAAGGTATGTTCTATTGCTTTACTTTTCTTAATTTTTTAAATTGTGATCAAGGGGTTCCCATGAACCCTAAGAGAATAAAAGTCATTCCTGAGTGGCCCTCTCCACCAAGTGTAAGAAAAATTTGGGGCTTCCATGACTTAACAAACTTTTACAAAAGGTTTGTCCCATATTTTTCTATACTTATTGTTAGTGCTTAGCTCTACTGAGTTTTAAAAGATTGGCTAAGATTTTGTTAAAACATAAGCACTTAGACAATGAAGGAAAGCTGGAGTTGCTGCACATGATGTCCAACGTTATGTCAAAGAATAAGATCGGGCTGCACAATGCACAAGGCAAGATGAAATGTCAAATGAAGAATTGAAGCTGCAGGATTCACGATGTCGGATACAATGTCCAGGACATCCTGCCTGAAAATACTGGAATTGCTAAAAGCATTGAAGCTGTAGGATCCACGATGTCGGATACAATGTCCAGGACATCCTGCCCGAAAATACTGGAGTTGCTAAAAGCATTGAAGCTGCAGGATCCACGATGTCGGATACGATGTCCAGGACATCTGGCCCGAAAATACTGGACACATAAATCTGTTATATCTTTAACAGATTATTGTGCAGTTAGCAAGAGATTAGATGATCTATCTTTAGGAACGAATTAAAAGATAATTAAAGTTCGAATTACAAGAGTTCGTTCAGGGATTAAAGATTAAAGATTAAAGATAAAAACTAAAAGATCAAACTGTATCTTTTAGATCTTTAAGTGCAGATTTTTCAGAAGAATGATAGATCTCATCCAGCACAAGAAGTTGCAGCCCAGAAACGCACACTGCTATATAAACATGGAGGCTGCACGAGTTCTGTACCAAGTCCGGGATTGAAGAGTTATTTTGTGAGTTTTGGGACTTGAGTGTTTTGTGAGCCACCTTGATGTTATCCTAACATCAAGTGTTGGACCTGAGTGTGTAGAGTTGATCTCTAGTGTGTAGGGTTGATCCCTTTTTGTTCAGAGAGCAATCTCTGGTGTGTCTTTGATTTGTTTGTAAACACGGGAGTGTGATTGAGAGGGAGTGAGCGGGGTTCTCATATCTAAGAGTGGCTCTTAGGTAGAGATTGCACGGGTAGTGGTTAGGTGAGAAGGTTGTAAACAGTGGCTGTTAGACCTTGAACTAACACTATTTTAGTGGATTTCCTCCCTGGCTTGGTAGCCCCCAGATGTAGGTGAGGTTGCACCGAACTGGGTTAACAATTCTCTTGTGTTATTTACTTGTTTAATCTGTTCATACAGTCAAATACAACCTGCATGTTCTGAAGCGTGATGTCGTGACATCCTGTACGACATCTGTCCCCAGTATCAGAATTACAATTGGTATCAGAGCAGGCACTCGAAATCACTGAGTGAGATCTAGGGAGATAAATTCTGATGAACATGGAGAAAGAAGGAGGACCAGTGAACAGACCACCTATTCTGGATGGAACCAACTATGAATACTAGAAAGCAAGGATGGTGGCCTTCCTCAAATCACTGGATAGCAGAACCTGGAAAGCTGTCATCAAAGGCTGGGAACATCCCAAGATGCTGGACACAGAAGGAAAGCCCACTGATGAATTGAAGCCAGAAGAAGACTGGACTAAAGAAGAAGACGAATTGGCACTTGGAAACTCCAAAGCTTTGAATGCTCTATTCAATGGAGTTGACAAGAATATCTTCAGACTGATCAACACATGCACAGTGGCCAAGGATGCATGGGAGATCCTGAAAACCACTCATGAAGGAACCTCCAAAGTGAAGATGTCCAGATTGCAACTATTGGCCACAAAATTCGAAAATCTGAAGATGAAGGAGGAAGAATGTATTCATGACTTCCACATGAACATTCTTGAAATTGCCAATGCTTGCACTGCCTTGGGAGAGAGGATGACAGATGAAAAGCTGGTGAGAAAGATCCTCAGATCCTTGCCTAAGAGATTTGACATGAAAGTCACTGCAATAGAGGAGGCCCAAGACATTTGCAACATGAGAGTAGATGAACTCATTGGTTCCCTTCAAACCTTTGAGCTAGGACTCTCGGATAGGGCTGAAAAGAAGAGCAAGAATCTGGCTTTCGTGTCCAATGATGAAGGAGAAGAAGATGAGTATGACCTGGATACTGATGAAGGTCTGACTAACGCAGTTGTGCTCCTTGGAAAACAGTTCAACAAAGTAATGAACAGAATGGACAGGAGGCAGAAACCACATGTCCGGAACATCCCTTTCGACATCAGGAAAGGTAGTGAATACCAGAAAAGGTCAGATGAAAAGCCCAGTCACAGCAAAGGAATTCAATGCCGTGGGTGTGAAGGCTTTGGACACATCAAAGCTGAATGTCCCACTCATCTCAAGAAGCAGAGGAAAGGACTTTCTGTAAGTCGGTCTGATGATACAGAGAGTGAACAAGAAAGTGATTCTGACAGAGATGTGAATGCACTCACTGGGGGATTTGACTCTGCTGAAGATTCAAGTGATACAGATAGTGAAATCACTTTTGATGAGCTTGCTATATCCTATAGAGAACTATGCATCAAAAGTGAGAAGATTCTTCAGCAGGAAGCACAACTGAAGAAGGTTATTGCAAATCTGGAGGCTGAAAAGGAGGCACATGAAGAGGAGATCTCTGAGCTTAAAGGAGAAGTTGGTTTTCTGAACTCTAAACTGGAAAACATGATAAAATCAATAAAGATGCTGAATAAAGGCTCAGATACGCTTGATGAGGTGCTACAGCTTGGAAAGAATGTTGGAAACCAGAGAGGACTTGGATTTAATCCTAAGTCTGCTGGCAGAACAACCATGACAGAATTTGTTCCTGCCAAAAACAGCACTGGAGCCACGATGTCACAACATCGGTCTCGACATCATGGAACGCAGCAGAAAAGGAGCAAAAGAAAGAAGTGGAGGTGTCACTACTGTGGCAAGTATGGTCACATAAAGCCCTTTTGCTATCATCTACATGGCCATCCACATCATGGAACTCAAAGTAGCAGCAGTGGAAGGAAGATGATGTGGGTTCCAAAACACAAGACTGTTAGTCTTGTTGTTCATACTTCACTTAGAGCATCAGCTAAGGAAGATTGGTACCTAGATAGCGGCTGTTCCAGACACATGACAGGAGTCAAAGAATTCCTGGTGAACATTGAACCTTGCTCCACTAGCTATGTGACATTTGGAGATGGCTCTAAAGGAAAGATCACTGGAATGGGAAAGCTAGTCCATGATGGACTTCCTAGTCTGGACAAAGTACTGCTGGTGAAGGGACTGACTGCAAACTTGATCAGCATCAGTCAGCTGTGTGATGAAGGATTCAATGTAAACTTCACAAAGTCAGAATGCTTGGTGACAAATGAGAAGAGTGAAGTTCTAATGAAGGGCAGCAGATCAAAGGACAACTGTTACCTATGGACACCTCAAGAAACCAGTTACTCCTCCACATGTCTATCCTCCAAAGAAGATGAAGTCAGAATATGGCATCAAAGATTTGGACATCTGCACTTAAGAGGCATGAAGAAAATCATTGACAAAGGTGCTGTTAGAGGCATTCCCAATCTGAAAATAGAAGAAGGCAGAATCTGTGGTGAATGTCAGATTGGAAAGCAAGTCAAGATGTCCCACCAGAAGCTTCAACATCAGACCACTTCCAGGGTGCTGGAACTACTTCACATGGACTTGATGGGGCCTATGCAAGTTGAAAGCCTTGGAGGAAAGAGGTATGCCTATGTTGTTGTGGATGATTTCTCCAGATTTACCTGGGTCAACTTTATCAGAGAGAAATCAGACACCTTTGAAGTATTCAAGGAGTTGAGTCTAAGACTTCAAAGAGAAAAAGACTGTGTCATCAAGAGAATCCTGAGTGACCATGGCAGAGAGTTTGAAAACAGCAGGTTCACTGAATTCTGCACATCTGAAGGCATCACTCATGAGTTCTCTGCAGCCATTACACCACAACAAAATGGCATAGTTGAAAGGAAAAACAGGACTTTGCAAGAAGCTGCTAGGGTCATGCTCCATGCCAAAGAACTTCCCTATAATCTCTGGGCTGAAGCCATGAACACAGCATGCTACATCCACAACAGAGTCACACTTAGAAGAGGGACTCCAACCACACTGTATGAAATCTGGAAAGGGAGGAAGCCAACTGTCAAGCACTTCCACATCTTTGGAAGCCCATGTTACATTTTGGCAGATAGAGAGCAAAGGAGAAAGATGGATCCCAAGAGTGATGCAGGAATATTCCTGGGATACTCTACAAACAGCAGAGCATATAGAGTATTCAACTCCAGAACCAGAACTGTGATGGAATCCATCAATGTGGTTGTTGATGATCTAACTCCAGCAAGAAAGAAGGATGTCGAAGAAGATGTCAGAACATCGGGAGACAATGGAGCAGATACAGCTAAAAGTGCAGAGAATGCAGAAAACTCTGATTCTGCTACAGATGAATCAAACATCAACCAACCCGACAAGAGACCCTCCATTAGAATCCAGAAGATGCACCCCAAGGAGCTGATTATAGGAGATCCAAACAGAGGTGTCACTACAAGATCAAGGGAGATTGAGATTGTCTCCAACTCATGTTTTGTCTCCAAAATTGAGCCCAAGAATGTGAAAGAGGCACTGGCTGATGAGTTCTGGATCAATGCTATGCAAGAAGAATTGGAGCAATTCAAAAGGAATGAAGTCTGGGAGCTAGTTCCGAGACCCGAGGGAACTAATGTGATTGGCACCAAGTGGATCTTCAAGAACAAAACTGATGAAGAAGGTGTTATAACCAGAAACAAGGCCAGACTTGTTGCTCAAGGCTACACTCAGATTGAAGGTGTAGACTTTGATGAAACATTCGCCCCAGTTGCTAGACTTGAGTCCATCAGATTGTTACTTGGTGTAGCTTGCATCCTCAAATTCAAGCTGTACCAAATGGATGTGAAGAGCGCATTTCTGAATGGATACCTGAATGAAGAAGCCTATGTGGAGCAGCCAAAGGGATTTGTAGATCCAGCTCATCCAGATCATGTATACAGGCTCAAGAAGGCCCTCTATGGATTGAAGCAAGCTCCAAGAGCTTGGTATGAAAGGCTAACAGAGTTCCTTACTCAGCAAGGGTATAGGAAGGGAGGAATTGACAAGACTCTCTTTGTCAAACAAGATGCTGAAAACTTGATGATAGCACAGATATATGTTGATGACATTGTGTTTGGAGGGATGTCGAATGAGATGCTTCGACATTTTGTTCAACAGATGCAATCTGAATTTGAGATGAGTCTTGTTGGAGAGCTGACTTATTTTCTGGGACTTCAAGTGAAGCAGATGGAAGACTCCATATTCCTCTCACAAAGCAAGTATGCAAAGAACATTGTCAAGAAGTTTGGGATGGAGAATGCCAGCCATAAAAGAACACCTGCACCTACTCACTTGAAGCTGTCAAAAGATGAAGCTGGCACCAGTGTTGATCAAAGTCTGTACAGAAGCATGATTGGGAGCTTACTATATTTAACAGCTAGCAGACCCGACATCACCTATGCAGTAGGTGTTTGTGCAAGATATCAAGCCAATCCCAAGATAAGTCACTTGAATCAAGTAAAGAGAATTCTGAAATACGTAAATGGCACCAGTGACTATGGGATTATGTACTGTCATTGTTCAGATTCAATGCTGGTTGGGTATTGTGATGCTGATTGGGCTGGAAGTGCAGATGACAGAAAAAGCACTTCTGGTGGATGCTTCTACCTGGGCAACAATCTTATTTCATGGTTCAGCAAGAAGCAGAACTGTGTGTCCCTATCTACTGCAGAAGCAGAGTATATTGCAGCAGGAAGCAGCTGTTCACAACTAGTTTGGATGAAGCAGATGCTCAAAGAGTACAATGTCGAACAAGATGTCATGACATTATACTGTGACAACTTGAGTGCTATTAATATTTCTAAAAATCCAGTTCAACACAGCAGAACCAAGCATATTGACATTAGACATCACTATATTAGAGAGCTTGTTGATGATAAAGTTATCACACTAGAGCATGTTGACACTGAGGAACAAATAGCAGATATTTTCACAAAGGCATTGGATGCAAATCAGTTTGAAAAACTGAGGGGCAAGCTGGGCATTTGTGTGCTAGAAGACTTATAGCAATTACTTATATTTGAATGTGCTCAAACGTTAATAGCACATTCATTACTGGGCCAAAACAGATTCGACCGTTGCTTCACACGCCCCTCTACATTCCTCATTCAAACTTATATTTTCGTGGAAATCTCGTTTTCAGCATTCCCCAACAGCTCTCAGAAATTTACGAAATCATTCCAAAGGCTCTGCTTTTCCATGGCTACCTCACCAAAAGAAACTTCAGCTCCTGGTTCACCATCTGTACCATCATCTCCATCATCCACCAAAGCACCATCAAACCAGGAACGACCTGAATTCAATATCCAGCCCATACAAATGATTCCTGGTTCAGCCCCTGTTCCTGAAAAACTGGTTCCCAAACGACAACAGGGTGTGAAGATTTCTGAAAACCCTAGCCTTGCAACAAGTCCTAGGGAAGTAGACACAGAGATGGACAAGAAGATCCGCAGTATTGTGAGTAACATTCTGAAAAATGCGTCTGTTCCTGATGCTGATGAAGATGTTCCAACATCCTCCACCCCAGATGTTGCTGTTCCTGATGCTGAGAAAGATGTTCCGACATCTTCCACCCCAAATACTGAAGTCCTCTCTTCACCCAGCAAAGAGGAATCAACAGAGGAAGAGGATCAAGCCACAAAGGAGACCCCTGCACCAAGGGCACCAGAACCTGCTCCAGGTGACCTCATTGACCTGGAAGAAGTAGAATCTGATGAGGAACCCATTGCCAACAGGTTGGCACCTGGCATTGCAGAAAGGTTACAAAGCAGAAAGGGAAAAACTCCCATTAAGAGGTCTGGACGAATCAAGACTATGGCCCAGAAGAAAAGCACTCCAATCACTCCTACCACATCCAGACGGAGCAAAGTTGCAATCCCTTCCAAGAAGAGGAAAGAAATTTCCTCGTCTGATTCTGATGATGATGTCGAACCAGATGTTCCCGACATCAAGAGGACCAAGACATCAGGGAAGAAGGTGCCTGAAAATGTCCCTGATGCACCATTGGACAACATCTCATTCCACTCCATTGGCAATGCTGAAAGGTGGAAATTCGTGTATCAGCGCAGACTTGCCTTGGAAAGAGAACTGGGAAGAGCTGCCTTGGATTGCAAGGAGATCATGGACCTCATCAAGGCTGCTGGACTGCTGAAAACCGTCACCAAGTTGGGAGACTGCTATGAGAGTCTAGTCAGGGAATTCATTGTCAACATTCCCTCTGACATAACAAACAGAAAGAGTGATGAGTATCAAAGAGTGTTTGTCAGAGGAAAATGTGTTAGATTCTCCCCTGCTGTAATCAACAAATACCTGGGCAGACCAACAGATGGAGTGGTGGATATTACTGTCTCTGAGCATCAAATTGCCAAGGAAATCACTGCCAAACAAGTCCAGCATTGGCCAAAGAAAGGGAAGCTGTCTGCAGGGAAGCTGAGTGTGAAATATGCAATCCTGCACAGGATTGGAGCTGCAAACTGGGTACCCACTAATCATACTTCCACTGTTGCCACAGGTTTGGGTAAATTTCTGTATGCTGTTGGAACCAAGTCCAAATTTAATTTTGGAAACTATATATTTGATCAAACTGTTAAGCATTCAGAATCCTTTGCTGTCAAATTACCCATTGCCTTCCCAACTGTACTGTGTGGCATTATGTTGAGTCAACATCCCAATATTTTAAACTACACTGACTCTGTGATGAAGAGAGAATCTCCTCTATCCCTGCATTACAAACTGTTTGAGGGGACACATGTCCCAGACATTGTCTCGACATCAGGGAAAGCTGCTGCCTCAGGTGCTGTGTCCAAGGATGCTCTGATTGCTGAACTCAAGGACACATGCAAGGTGCTGGAAGCAACCATCAAAGCCACCACAGAGAAGAAGATGGAGCTGGAACGGCTGATCAAAAGGCTCTCAGAAAGTGGCATTGATGATGGTGAAGCAGCTGAGGAAGATGGTGAAGCAGCTGAAGAAGAGGAAGAAGCAGGTGAGGAAGAAGAAGAAGCAGCTGAGGCAGAGGAAGATGCAGCAGAGGATACAGAATCAGATGATGATTCTGAAGCCACCCCATGATCATCAGACCTTTATGTTTTTGCTTTTTACTAGCTATAGGGGCATGTCCCTTTTGAACAATGGATTACTATTGGTCTGTATTATTTGCACCTTAAGTTCATGCATTCTACTTTTGTCAAATTCTGTCTAAAAAGGGGGAGTAATGATATTAATATGTATGCAATAGTAGTATTATGCATGATGTATGATTTTGAGTAGTAGGTTACGATGTATGCATGATTCATGATTTTGAGGGGGAGTTGTATGTATATGACTTTGAGGGGGAGACTGCTGCTGTTGATGACTGATGTAAGCTACTAGTAGCTGATAGAAGATGCTGCAGTAAGAGCATGAAGACAGGGGGAGCAAAAAGCTTATGTCACATGAGATGTCTCGACATCCTGGAAAAGACTAGTAGCTGATAGAAGATGCTGCAGTAAGCATGGAGACAGGGGGAGCAGGAGCAGAAAGCTGATGTCACGTGAGATGTCTTGACATCCTGGAAACGACTAGCAACTTGTCTAAACTATAGATTCCGCTGTGCTTGATTACTCTGATAATGAAAGTTGCTGATCCCACTTGCATAACTGCTCGTACCTGCTCAGGAAGTGTCTAAGTATGTTTTAGACAAAATTTGCCAAAGGGGGAGATTGTTAGTGCTTAGCTCTACTGAGTTTTAAAAGATTGGCTAAGATTTTGTTAAAACATAAGCACTTAGACAATGAAGGAAAGCTGGAGTTGCTGCACATGATGTCCAACGTTATGTCAAAGAATAAGATCGGGCTGCACAATGCACAAGGCAAGATGAAATGTCAAATGAAGAATTGAAGCTGCAGGATTCACGATGTCGGATACAATGTCCAGGACATCCTGCCTGAAAATACTGGAATTGCTAAAAGCATTGAAGCTGCAGGATCCACGATGTCGGATACAATGTCCAGGACATCCTGCCCGAAAATACTGGAGTTGCTAAAAGCATTGAAGCTGCAGGATCCACGATGTCGGATACGATGTCCAGGACATCTGGCCCGAAAATACTGGACACATAAATCTGTTATATCTTTAACAGATTATTGTGCAGTTAGCAAGAGATTAGATGATCTATCTTTAGGAATGAATTAAAAGATAATTAAAGTTCGAATTACAAGAGTTCGTTCAGGGATTAAAGATTAAAGATTAAAGATAAAAACTAAAAGATCAAACTGTATCTTTTAGATCTTTAAGTGCAGATTTTTCAGAAGAATGATAGATCTCATCCAGCACAAGAAGTTGCAGCCCAGAAACGCACACTGCTATATAAACATGGAGGCTGCACGAGTTCTGTACCAAGTCCGGGATTGAAGAGTTATTTTGTGAGTTTTGGGACTTGAGTGTTTTGTGAGCCACCTTGATGTTATCCTAACATCAAGTGTTGGACCTGAGTGTGTAGAGTTGATCTCTAGTGTGTAGAGTTGATCTCTAGTGTGTAGGGTTGATCCCTTTTTGTTCAGAGAGCAATCTCTGGTGTGTCTTTGATTTGTTTGTAAACACGGGAGTGTGATTGAGAGGGAGTGAGCGGGGTTCTCATATCTAAGAGTGGCTCTTAGGTAGAGATTGCACGGGTAGTGGTTAGGTGAGAAGGTTGTAAACAGTGGCTGTTAGACCTTGAACTAACACTATTTTAGTGGATTTCCTCCCTGGCTTGGTAGCCCCCAGATGTAGGTGAGGTTGCACCGAACTGGGTTAACAATTCTCTTGTGTTATTTACTTGTTTAATCTGTTCATACAGTCAAATACAACCTGCATGTTCTGAAGCGTGATGTCGTGACATCCTGTACGACATCTGTCCCCAGTATCAGAATTACACTTATAGAACCACTCATTGAGTGGGTGAGGAACTATGTTCCTTCATGGGAAGATGCTCAGGAAATGAGTTTTCAGACCTTACCTTACTTCAACATACTAAACACCACTAATACATATGTTTTTGTTCTTTTTACAGGTGTTGAGGAAAAAAGCCCAGAGTTTCAAGAACCTCGGGATTTGAGGTCAAATCCTTTTCAAGGGGTAGGGAATGATGCAATCCTACCCCGCAAGGGCATTGGATAGAAGAACCCAAGTAGAATGGGCCAAAGAGAGAAGGCCCTAGGGTTCTTATGAGCCTTAGGGTAGATTTTGGGCCCATGGGCTAAGTACGAGCCCACTTATCTTTGTAAATATTAGATTAAGGTTTCATTATTTTTGGGCTTTGTATTTAGGGCTCCATAATGTAGGTAGGGTACCCTAGAAATATAGGATTTTTCAGCCCTTGTATTTTAGGGCACCTAGACTAGTTTTTGTATTAGGGGTAGTTTTGTAATTTCACATGCACTAAGTGGATATTTGATGTGTGTGGTTGGAAATAAATTTAATTGAATTGGTAGAAGCCCAATCCAATTAAATTTTAGAGGGGGAGGTGAGCATTTGCTTACTACACCCCATTGCCACATCATATAGTCACACTTTGTGCATGTCCTTCATGCTTTTCATGCCTCATGACACCTAAGCACACTTAGTGGAGAATCTTAGAATTGATCTTGGATTTGTGGGCTGAACCATAACTAAAATTCACTAATCATAATTAGTGAAATTTTGGCTCCACAAATTCAATTTCAAATTCAAGTGAAATTTGAATTTCCCTCCAATTTTGTGTGACACTTAGGCTATAAATAGAGGTCATGTGTGTGCATTTTTTTTTAATCTACTCTAAACAGCAACAAACCACAAGACAATGGAGGATATACATGGAGAATAAGATGAAGAACAAAGAATTAAAGAGAATTCACCGAACAAAAAGATAGAGGAAGAAAAAGAACATCACCTAGATGAAGATGCTCTTGATACCACATGGTGCAAGCTCCATTGGAGCTTGTAGGCCTAGGATATTCTTCATCAATGGATTCCTTTGCTTCTTGGAAGATGAATGGCAGCGAAATGGAGAAAGGGAGAGAGAGAGGAGATGCCACTTCAAGGAGAAGATGAGTCTAGAAGAAGCTCACCACCATAGGAGGCCATGGATAAGAGCTTGGAGGAAGAAGGAGATGAATGAAGGGAGAGGGAGAGAAGAGCACGAAATTTTGTTCTCTAAATGAGCTTTGAAATCTGAAGTTTAATATTCAAATGATCAAAGTTGAAAAAACTAGTCTAGCTTACCAATTCAATTGAATTTATTTCCAACCACACACATCAAATATCCACTTAATGCATGTGAAATTACAAAACTACCCCTAATACAAAAACTAGTCTAGGTGCCCTAAAATACAAGGGCTGAAAAATCCTATATTTATAGGGTACCCTACCTACATTATGGAGCCCTAAATACAAGGCCCAAAAATAATGAAACCTTAATCTAATATTTACAAAGATAAGTGGGCTCGTACTTAGCCCATGGGCCCGAAATCTACCCTAAGGCTCATAAGAACCCTAGGGCCTTCTCTTGCATCTTTGGCCCATTCTACTTGGGGTCTTCTATCCAATGCCCTTGCGGGGTAGGATTGCATCACTAACCGCCTGAATTCTTTTTGTGTCTCTCTTCTCCCATTTCCAAAAGAACAAAGGACTAACCGCCTGAATTCTTTTGTGTCTCCCTTCTCCCTTGTCAAAGAATTCAGAATGACACAGTTTGAGAATTCTTTTGATTCTTCCCTTTCCCATATACAAAAGATTTCAAATGACTAACCGCCTGAGAATTCTTTTGTATCCCCATTCACAAAGTTTCAAAGGTTTAACCACCTGAGAACTTTGTCTTAACACATTGGAGGGTACATCCTTTGTGGTACAAGTAGAGGGTACATCTACTTGGGTTGTTGACTGAGAACAAGAGAAGGTACATCTCTTGTGGATCAGTTCTAGTGGAGGGTACATCCACTAGGTTATTCAAAGAGAACAAGGGAGGGTACATCCCTTGTGGATCTTTGCTTGTAAAAGGATTTTTAAAAGGTTGAAAAGAAAACTCAAGGACCGCAGGTCGCTTAGGGACTAGATGTAGGCACGGGTTGTTGCCGAACCAATATAAAAACTCTTGTGTGTTTGTCTGCTTCTTCCCTACTCTTTTAATTTCCGCTGTGCATTTTAATTCCCACTTTTACTTTTGGTTAAGTTTCTTTTTTGTTCTTCATTTACTTAACAACATAGAAAAGCCTTAGAAGAGTAAATTTTTAATTAGTAAAGGTTTAGGAATAATTAATTCAACCCCCCATTTTTAATTATTCTGAGGCCACTTGATCGAACATATTCAAGTTCTAATGTACCACAATTTTTTGCTAGCATTGCACAACCAGAAGTTCAAGCCCAAACCATTACATATCTACTATCATTGATTCAGCTAATTCACAATAATTTGTTTCATGGTTTACCAAATGAAGACCCATATGCACACCTAGCCAGTTACATTGAAATATGCAATACTATTAGGCTAGCTCGTATGCTTGAAGATGTAATCCGATTGAGCTTGTTTTCATTCTCACAATCTGGAGAAGCTAAGAGGTAGCTTCATTCATTTGAATGGCAATAGTCTTAAGACATGGGATGAAGTTGTGGAGAAATTTCTAAAGAAATATTTTCCTGAGTCTAAGACTGTGGAAGGCAAAGCCGCCATCTCTTCTTTTCACCAATTTCCAAATGAATCTCTGAGTGAGGCCTTAGAAAAATTTTGTGGTTTATTGAGAAAGACCCCCACTCATGGATTCTCAGAACCGATACAGCTCAACATTTTTATGGATGGGTTAAGACCGCAGTCCAAGCAATTGTTGGATGTGGATGCCTCCGCAGGGGGAAAAATCAAGTTGAGGACCCCTGAAGAAGCCAAGGATCTCATTGAAAATATGGCTACAAGTGACATTGCTATTCTGAGAGATAGAGTCCACATTCCTTCTAAAAAGAGCTTATTGGAGCTAACCTCACAAGATGCATTGTTGGCACAGAACAAGTTGCTATCTAAGCAACTTGAGGCATTGACTGAAACACTAAGTTGCCAACTCAAATTCATTCTGCGCATACTTCACATTCTTCTGTTTTGCAGGTTGCAGGATGCACAATTTATGGTGGTGCTCATGAATCTGGATGTTGCATCCCTAATGAAGAACAAGTCACGCATGAAGTCAATTACATGGGGAACAAGCCCAGAAACAATTTTAATGCAGGTGGATTTTCCAGATTCCAGCATGAACAGCAATACAACCAACAACAGGGACAATGGAGGAACCATCCTGTGAATCAATTCAATAGAGACCAAGGGGGATCATCCGTAAGGCCGCAACAACAAGGGCCTAGTCTCTATGATCACACCACGAAGTTGGAAGAGACTCTAACTCAATTTATGCCGGTTTCTATGTCTAACCAGAAGAGCACAGAGTCTGCCATAAAGAATCTGGAGGTCCAAGTGGGACAGCTCGCAAAACAGTTGGCGGATAGGTCGTCAAGCCGCTTTAGTGCTAACACTGAGAAAAATACAAAGGAAGAATGTAAAGTTGTCATGACAAGGAGCAGAATGGAAACCCATGTGGATGAAAGAAAAGTTGAGAAGAAGATGGAGGAACACAAACAACAGCTAGCAGCTGAGCCAGCACTTAAACCAATTGACGATTTAGTTGAACTTGAAGAAATTGTTGAGGAAGCAGAAGGTGATGAAGAAGGAGAGACACCAATAAGAGACTATCAAGAGAAAATAAATAAGAAGGAAGAAAAAGAAAAAGAAGAAGAAGAAGAAACAAAAGAAAAAGAACAAAAAGTAAACAAGTTGAAAAATGAAAAACAAAAAGAGAAGGTTGTTGAGATTGAAAACAAGAAGAGAAAGAGTGAGGCTAACATAGAAAAGAAGAAAAAGGCTACTCCTATTGAATGCAATGAGGTACCTTATCCATTGGTACCCTCCCGGAAAGATAAAGAGTGACATTTGGCCAGATATCTTCAAGAAATTGGAAATTATTTTGCCATTTGGAGAAGCACTTCAGCAAATGCCCCTCTATGCCAAATTTTTGAAGGATATGCTAACTAAAAAGAACTGGTACATCCATAGTGACAGAATTATTGTGGAAGGTAACTCTAGTGCTGTGATTCAATGCATTCTTCCACCCAAGCATAAAGATCCTGGAGTTGTCACGATACTGTGTTCTATTAGTGAGATTGCTATAGGCAAAGCTCTCATAGACTTGGGAGCTGGTATCAATTTAATGCCTCTTTGCATATGCCAACGACTTGGAGAGATAGAGATAATGCCTACATGCATGACCCTCCAGTTAGCTGACCGCTCCATTACAAGGCCATATGGAGTCATCGAAGTGGGACCAATGTTATGACATTTAGGGTTTTGAGAATTTTTGTTCAGCGCTAAGTTGGACCTGTACGGCTAAGCGCCACTTTGATTTTGTAAGTTTTCCTTTGTAATAAGGCTAAGCTCATCTGTGCGCTAAGCCCTTGTTGTGTGTTGAGCTAAGCGCCCTGTTGCGCTAAGCTTAACTCCTTCACTGTCTTTTAAGTTTTGTAGTACGACCAGGTTGCAGGATGGATGCATGAAGACCAGGTTGCTATGCTAAATGAAGAAACCGATCAAGATCAGCCGAATTGGGTGCAGCCATGTCCCCTAGACTTTGAATTGAGAAATTGGCAGATCATAGAGCAACCCGAGATTTATGATTTGATGTAATTAAACATTCCCAGATCCTATTGCTATGCCTAAGGCTTTAGGATTCACATGTTGTTGAGTGTACTTTTCTTTTCAATTCTAGTGATCGTTAATAAAATGCATTTCAAAGACATATTTCCTTCTGCATCTCTTAACATATTTATTTTCGTTGCAATTAAATGAGTTGCTGCATATCTAATAATGAGTTTTGTGAAGACATTGATATCGAGATCCCTAATGTCAATTTTGAGATGCCAATCAACCGAGTTGAGGAAAATGAAGAGAATGATTGGGAATTGCCTCCTGATTTGTTGAGGATGGTGGAGCAAGAAGAGAGGGAAATAGAGCCGCATCAAGAGGAAACAGAGGTTGTCAACTTGGGCACTAGTGAAGAGAAAAAGGAGGTCAAGATTGGCACTTGTGTGTCAATTGACATCTGAGAAGAGTTGGTGGCCCTGTTGCAAGACTACCAAGACATCTTCGCTTGGTCTTATCAGGATATGTCTGGTTTAAGCTCAGAAATTATGCAACAAAGGCTACCGTTGAATCCCGACTGCTCCCCAGTGAAACAAAAATTGAGTAGAATGAAGCATGAGATGTCCCTAAAGATAAAAGAAGAGGTGAAGAAACAATTTGATGTAGGTTTATTGGTCGTCGCCCGGTACCCTGAGTGGGTTGCCAACATCGTGCCGATCCCCAAAAAGGATGGAAAAGTGCGAATGTGCATGGACTATCAAGATCTTGATGTGCCATTATTTTC
Source organism: Glycine soja (assembly GCF_004193775.1). NCBI lineage: Eukaryota > Viridiplantae > Streptophyta > Magnoliopsida > Fabales > Fabaceae > Glycine > Glycine soja. The sequence goes on from NC_041013.1 coordinate 29,661,751, forward strand.
TCCTATTTCTTAAACCTTTTTGCATGATTTTAATTACAGATTAGTCTTAATTGTCAAATTAATTAGGCAGTTTTATTATTTGGGCTCATTCAGCTAATTTGATGTTTTTAATCTAATTTCAGGAATTAATGAAGCATTGAGCTTAATCCGGATTTTGGTCGTGGACTTAAAAAGGGCAAATAAAGCAACATTTACCTTAGTTAATTTCTAATTAGGAGATTGCAATTTTATTTTACGTTGTTCAGTGTTTATTTCGTTTTGGGCCAGAATAATGTAATAGGGCCCAGTGACTTTGAGTGACCCTTATAAATAGCAGCCTTGGGATTCGTGTAAGGGGGATTCCATTATTCAGAGCATAGGGTTTTAAGGCTTTACGTTTTTAGCTTTGGTTTACTGTTCACGTTAAGGTATTTTGCATTTTTCTTCTTTTAATTGCAATTTCGTTTTTTTGTTCCTTCTTCTGCTTTCATTTATGTTTTCTGCTTTAGTTTCATTTACGTTTTCCGCTTTTGTTGAAATTATGGAAGACTAAATTTCTAATATTGTTTCCTTCTGAAGACGAAGCTAAACTCTCTTCGAGGTTCTGTTTATAATGTAGCTTCCTAGCAGTTTTTCCTTCACCAATTAACCCACATTCGTTACAGTTAATCTATGCACGCTTCGTGTTCGATTAATTTCCTCTGAGCTTAACTTACGTTTATGCTTAATGAACAAAGGGTTAATTGGTGTATGTGTTGCCTAATCACGTATTGACAACCCTAAGTTGATTTTCGCTTAGTAAATTAAAATAGGGTTGGATTAAGTGGTTAACTGTTAGGGACGAATTCTCCATAATCTAGGACAAGAGAATGGCTTCTGAATAAGAAGAAACAACACATTTTTAATACTATTAATTATGTATTCCAGTTCGCTTGCTCTTTAATTCACAAAACAAACAACCCCTCCCCCCCCCCCCCAATTGTTACTGTTATTACGAAGCATATTATGAACATTTTGTTAGTCATTGCTCGTTGGGAAACGACCTAGGATCACTTCCAAGTTACTGCATTCTAATGTTTATTTGATTCGGGTACGACCTCGATCAATCTAAATCGAGCCAGTCCAAAGGATAATTTTCTTTTGCCACACATTGATGTTCTCGTGGATAATACGACCTATTTTGCCCTATTCTCTTTCATGGATGGGTTATCAGGGTATAATCAAATAAAGATGGCACCAGAGGACATGGAGAAGAAGACTTTCATTACTCTATGGGGAACCTTATGTTATAAGGTGATGTCGTTTGGGCTAAAAAATGTTGGGGCAACATACTAATGACATGATGCATAAGGAGATTGAAGTCTACGTAGATGACATGATTGCAAAATCAAGAACAGAGGAGGAGCACTTAATCAATTTGCGAAAGTTATTCTAGCGACTACGTAAATACAAGTTAAGATTGAATCCTGTGAAGTGCACGTTTGGGGTAAAATCTGGAAAGTTGCTCGATTTTGTTGTGAGCCAGAAAGGAATAAAAGTGGATCCGAACAAGGTGAAAGCAATGCTCGAGATGCCCGAGCCACATACAGAGAAACAAGTCTGGGGGTTCTTGGGGAGGTTGAATTGCATCGCTAGATTCATATCACAGTTAACTGCCACTTGTGAGCCTCTTTTCAGGTTGTTGCGTAAGAATCAGTCTGTTAAGTGGGATGATGATTGTCAGGTAGCATTTGAGAGAATTAAATGGTGTTTGATGAATCCTCTTGTGCTCGTACCACCAGTGCCTAGAAGACCTCTTATTTTGTACATGATTGTGTTAGATGAGTCGATGGGGTGTATGTTGGGGCAACACGATGAATCCAGAAAAAGAACGAGTTGTTTATTACTTGAGCAAGAAATTCACAACATGTGAGATGAACTACTTGTTACTAGAAAGGACATGTTGTGCCTTGGCGTGGGAAGCTCACCGTTTGAGACAATAAATGTTGAATTACACTACTTGGTTGGTGTCCAAAATGGATCCAGTCAAGTACATCTTTGAAAAGTCCGCTCTTACTGGGAGAATAGCTCGATGGCAGGTTTTGTTGTCAGAATTTGATATTGTTTATGTCACTCGGAAGGTAGTAAAAGGGAGCGCCTTGGCAGATTATCTAGCTCAACAACCCATAAGTGATTATCAGCCTATGCATCCAGAATTCCCTGACGAGGATATTATGGCCCTATTTGAGGAAGATGGTGAAGATGAAGACAAAGACAAGTGGATTGCATTGTTCGATGGTGCGTCTAATGCATTGGGTCATTGAATTAGGGCAGTGTTGGTTTCGCCAGGCAAACAATGTTTGCCTTTCACAACTAGATTGTGTTTCGATTGTACAAATAATATGGCAGAGTACGAAGCATGCACCCTAGGAATCCGAGCAGCAATTAACTTTAGGGTTAAGTTGCTCAAAGTGTACGAAAATTCGGCATTGGTAATTCATCAATTGAAAGATGAATAGGAGACCAGAGACCATAAGTTGATACCTTAGCAGGCTTACATCAAGGAATTGATGAAAATCTTTGATGATATATCATTTCATCACATTCCTAGACAGGAAAACCAAATGGCAGATGCTCTTGCCACTCTGTCGTCCATGTTCAAAATAGGCCCTCACAGAGATTTGTTGTGCATAGACATCAAATGTCACATTAAGCCTGCACACTATTTTTTTATAGAAGAAAATGAGGATGGTAAGCCTTGGTATTTTGATATCAAACGATACATCAAGGACAAGGAATACCCACCTGAGGCCTCTGACAATGACAAAAGGACATTACAGAGGTTGGCAGCCAGTTTCCTTTTGAGTGGGGATGTCCTATACAAAAGAAACCATGATATGGTATTAATTCGATGTGTGAATGCAAATAAGGCTAAGCAGATACTAATAGAGATACATGAAGGATTCTTTGACACCCATGCCAATGGCTATGCCATGGTCCGAAAGATTCTAAGAGTCGGGTATTACTGGATCACCATGGAGAGTGATTGTTGTATTCACGTCAGGAAATGCCACAAGTGCCAAACCTTTGCAAATAATGTTAATGTTCCACTCATACCATTGAATGTGTTGTCAGCACCATGGTCGTTCTCGATGTGGGGCACATACATGATTGGGGCTATCGAACCCAAGGCTTCGAATGTGCATCGTTTCATCTTAGTTGTGTCGCAACGTGCCCTTTTGCGGGCAAGCGAGGCGAGGCTCACGGGTATGCTTTCCAAAGGAGGAAAGATGCGCGGAGTCGCCACCAATGTTTATTTGTGGAAAACGTCAGGAAAACCGATGGAAACCGGTCAAAATGAAAATTCTAAGTTCGGGAGTTGTATTTACGTTTGAGGAAGGTATTAGCACCTCTCACGTTTGTCTCAAAGGACAACAACCTATTTTTTAGAATTGTGGAAATTGTATTGCCTTAACTTTTATTTCTTTTTATTTTTTGAGGTCGACAAAAGTGGGGCTTTTGCTCCTACGTACCCTCCTTTGGAGAGGAAATCAAACCTACGTAGTTCTTTCTTATGAGTGAATCAAACGATTCTTTTTACTTGAATTTGTGATCATTTTTAAGGCGTTGGACCTTAAAAATGATCATTTTTACCTGGTAAGTGTCATACCCTAATTTCGTCTGGGGATTATTACTTGATGACATGCAACCTTTGGTTAGCCACTTTGAGATACTTGGCATCCTTTGTTGCACAATAAATGAAGTCCCGAGACGTGTCAGAAATCAAAAGGAAGTAGGCTTGCGCGATCCGTGAAATTTCGTAATGTGACGGAAATTGAAAAGAGGTGTTTTTGCGTAATCCGTGAGTTTCCGTAACTCCTTCGAAAGCTAAAAAAGAGTAAATATATATTCCGTAAGGATTTGTAACCTTGCGGAAGGAAAATAAGTATCGTTACGAAATTCGTAAAGTTTCGTAACGTTACGAAAAAAGAATTACCAAAAAAATAGAAGGGGGGTGCAATTAGTAAAAAAGGGAGTACAAATAGCAATCTGGCCCACTTGGGCCTTCCAGATCCTTCCTCCAGAAGGCTATTGCTTCTGGAGGAAGCAACCTTGCTCGCCTGGGCGAGCAGGGTGGCAAGCTCCTCCCCTATTTTGCTATAAATAGGGGGAGGAGTGAAGAAGAAAAGGGTTCAGCCTTCTTGGCACTTCTCATTCTCTCGAAATTGCTGAGGAAAATTATTTCCGTGAAGAAAATCCAAGCCGAGGCACTTCCGTAACGTTTCCGTGAGTAATTACACGAAGATTCTTGACCGTTCTTCAACGGGTAAGTACCTCAAACCGAGCTTTTCAATTCATTTTATGTACCCGTGGTGGTCCACATTTTATTTCATGTATTTTTATTCTCGTTTTCATTTACTTTCCGTACCCCCTTTTGACGTGCTTAGGTCATTTATTTAAGTCATTTCTCGCCTAATCTAAAAATAAAATAAATTTCCACCGATCGTTTGAATTGTATCATCCGTTAATTTTGGTTAAAATGAATTCCGGCCGTTCGGTCGTGCCGTAACCATGTTGGAAATCAAAAAAGAGGTAAAATAATAATATAATAATAATAAAAAAATACCTTTTAGTAAGATAAAGCAAAAAATCAATCGCCTAGTCAAGCTCGTCCACAAAAATAGAGTTTTGAAAGTTTATCATTTTAGTTTCTTACTAAGTAAAAAGGATCATTTTTAAGGTCCAACGCCTTAAAATGATCACCCTTCAAGTAAAAAGAATCGCTTGATTCACCTCTAAAGAAAGAACTACGTAGGTCTGATTTCCTCTCCGAAGGAGGGTACGTAGGAGCAAAAGCCCCACTTTTGTCGACCTCAAAAAAATAAAAAGAAATAAAAGTTAAGGTAACACAATTTTCACAAATCTAAAAAATAGGCTGTTGTCCTTTGAGACAAACGTGAGAGGTGCTAATACCTTCCTCAAGCGTAAATACAACTCCCGAACTTAGAATTTTCATTTTGACCAGTTTCCTTCGGTTTTTCTGACATTTTCCACAAATAAACGTTGGTGGCGACTCCGCGCATCTTTCCTCCTTTGGGAAGCGCACCCGTGAGCCTCGCCTTCACTCGCCCGCAAAAGGGCACGTTGCGACAGTTGGCGACTCCACTGGGGACCTTCTTGTGAGTTAGGCCTATTTTAAGGAATGGTGGATTTGTGAAACTTCGTGTGTGCATTTGTTGAACTGTGTAAAATGTAAATAACTGTTGTCTATTTCGCATTCTTTACACTGCATTCTAAGCACCCATGGGTTTGAGTAAAAAAGGGGCCCTATACCCGGGTTCATGGGAATTTAAGGAGTGGAGCTGAATCTATCATCATGCTAGGTCTCCGATTTGCTTGATAATAGTGAAACCTCGTCTAGAGATTTCTCTCTTTATAATGTGTTGTCGTTGGTATTCCATACCGCCACAATATTATTATCTTGAGTGATGATACCTCTAGAAAACAGCCGTGTGGGTCTTGTCTTTTGTCATGGGAAGCCGGAAGATCCATATCGTCTTCTTAACTGCACACATGGGGCATTGCGCCCCCCAAATGCGCAATAAGGAGAGATAATTTTCCGGGCTCTCGTGTCCGTAAATGCATTCATATCATGCATCGCATAAACATCTCTTCAGCATCATAATGATCATATCGTTCCTGCATTTGTCCGTTATCACATTCCCATTTTGCATGAGTCATTGCATCATCATGCATATGCGTTCAACATACTTTTTGTTCTACATGTTTGCTTATACATGATCCTTGTATTTTCCTCTACAAAACAAAAACAAAAAAAGGGAAGCACGAAAATTTACGCTGCATTCTTAGTTGCATATATTCGGTACCATGAGCCAACCATGTTGGGATCATAAACCCATTTCACTTGAAAACAAAATTATTGAACATGGTACCTAATGCATGTTTAACTAAGAAAGGATGTTTCTTCGGGCATCTCAATCTCATAATTACATTTTCCATGCATAACATGCATATTCCCGAGTCTTTCATCCCTATGAAATGTTGTTGAAGTATTGGCGATCAAAATTGCCATTCTCTGGGTTATGGGGTTGAACCAAGCTCGTGCTTTTACGAAAAGGTTCATCGAGTCAAGTTGAAGTATGGAAGTAACCATCTTGCAAAAAATTGGGGCAGAAGATGGATCGGGTTACATCGCTGCTTTGTCTACTGCCAAACACATTTAGGACCGTTAATGTCCTTGTTACTTCCAGTTTCAACTTGACGAAGATGTCATTGGACCATGTTGAAAATCTAAATTGATTCAACCCCATATCCTGCATAAAATTCGCAATACATCAACTGTGCATCATTCGCATACATCCATCTTGTTCATTGGTTGCATTGCTCATTACATTTTTTCCTTGAAAAATAAAAAAAAAGAAAAACTTAATCATTGTTATAAAAAAGAAAAGAACACGCTTTACGGTGCCCTTACCGAACCCGTGCTAGAACTAGAGTAATGGGTGAAGTAGAGGAGGTGCAAGAGCAAATGAAGGCCCAACATGGAGGCCATGAAAGAGCAAATGGCCACAATGATGGAGGCCATGATGAGCGTGAAGAAGATAATGGAAAGCAATGCGGTTGCAATTGCTGCTACCAGCATTGTTGCTAAGGTGAACCCGACGTCCCCATCCGGCATCAACCAAATGAATCATCCAACCTCAGATATGGTAGGCAAAGATTTGGGAAGTACGGGCGGCCCCCATTATGCGAAAAGTCAAAACAAGCATGCCTTCCCACCATATGGATTGCCTCCCAACTATACACCATCCAATGTAGCGTACACTCCCAGTAAGAATGTCAATAACTCCACTCCTATACCCATTGAGAGCCAACAACCCCAAACTGATCATGCACATGTCTCTTAAACCGTGGGGGAGACGCATGAAATTCCCCATCACAATCTAGCCGACTTCGAGCCTTGGCTCGGATATGCCACTGAAGGGCAAGCAGTTGGTGGTATACCCCTTGAAAACACTTCAAAAGGCCCTCAGTATCACCCCCAGCTACACCTCTTGCATTCCACAACAAGTAAAAACCCTCGTGCTATGGCAGAAATGGAAGAGTTGGATCATTTAGAGGAAAGGCTCAGGGCCATTGAAGGAGGTGAAGATTATGCCTTTGCTAACCTAAAGGAGTTGTTCCTAGAACCCAATATCATCACCCCTCCCAAGTTCAAGGTGCTGGACTTTGACAAGTACAAGGGAACTACTTGCCCCAAGAACCATCTAAAGATGTATTATCGGAAGATGGGGGGCATGCACAAAAGATGAGGAACTGCTGATACATTCCTTCCAAGAAAATCTTACTGGGGTAGCTGTTACCTGGTACACTAACCTGGAACCTTCTCGAGTCCACTCTTGGAAGGACCTAATGGTTGCCTTCATTAGGCAGTGTCATACCCTAATTTCGTCCGGGGACCTTTGCTTGATGACATGCGACCTTTCTTTGGTCCTTGTGAGGTGCTTGGTACCCATCATTAGGCAATTTGTGAAATTCCAGGACATGCCGAAAAACCAAAAAAATATTGATGCACAATTCGTAAGTTTCCGTGACACACCGGAAATCAAATGGAAGCATCGTTGCATAATTAAGTGAGGTTCCGTAACATTCCGTAAGTCAAAAAGGGGATGATTATGTAATCCGCAAGGTTCTGTAACATTACGGAAGGAAAACAAGTATCGTTACGAGATTCGTAAGTTTCCGTAACTTTACGAAAAAAGAATCACCAAAAAAAGCAGAAGGGGGTGTACTTAGTAAAAATGGGGGTGCAAATAGCACCCAGGCCCACTTGGGCCCTCCAGAATATTCCTCCAGAAGGCTGTTGCTTCTGGAGGAAGCAACCTGGCTCGCCTGGGCGAGCTGGGCGGCAAGCACCTCCCCTATTTTGCTATAAATAGGGGAGGAAGTGAAGAAGAAAAGGGTTCAGCCCCTTTGGCACTTCTCTCTCTTTCGAATTTGCTTGGAAAAATCGTTTCCGTGAAGAAAATCTAAGCCGAGGCGCTTCCGAAACGTTTCCGTAACGTTTTTCGTGAAGAATTTCGCAAAGGTTTCAACCGTTCTTCGACGTTCTTCATTCGTTCTTCATCGTTCTTCGATCTTCAACGGGTAAGTACCTCGAACCAAGCTTTTCGATTCATTATATGTACCCGTAGTGGTCCACATTGTGTTTCGTGCATTTTTATTCTCGTTTTGTTTACTTTTTATACCCCCTGTCGACGTGCTTAAGCCATTTTACTTAAGTCATTTCTCGCTTAACTTAAAAATAAAATAAATTTCCACCGAACGTTTGAATTGTATTATCCATTAACTTCGGTTAAAATGAATTCCGACCGTTCGGTCGTGCCGTAACCACGTTGGAAATCAAAAAGAGGTAAAAAATAATATAATAATCAAAAAAACATCTTTTAGTAAAATAAAGCGAAAAATCAATCGGACGTTTTTTCTCTTTGGGATTTCTCATTCTTAATCGAATTGATTAATAACTAAAGTGAAACTAAGGCTAAAATCAACTCGCCTAGTCAAGCTCGTCCACAAAAATAGGCTTTTGAAGTTTGTCATTTCAATTTCTCACTAAGTAAAATGGATCATTTTTAAGGTCCAACGCCTTAAAATGACCACCACTTAAGTAAAAAAGAATCACTTGATAAGAAAGAACTACGTAGGTCTGAGTTCCTCATTGAGGATACGTAGGAGCAAAAGCCCCGCTTTTGTCGACCACCCCAAGAGATCGTTAATGGTCCAATGCCTTAACATTTCTCTCCTTTCAAAAACAAGAGATCGTTAATGGTCCAAAGCCTTAACGTTTCTCCCCTTTCAAAATCAAAAGACCGTTTAATGGTTCAACACCTTAAATGACCTTTTGTTCAATAAAAACATATTTTGCAAAAAAAGACAAAAAACAAACTTAAACCAAACACTTTGTTCCAAAAGAACTACGTAGGTCTGATTTTCTCATCCCAAATTGAGGAATACGTAGGAGCAAAGGGAAACACCCTTGTCGACCACAAAAAGAGAAAATATAAAAAGGGTATAAAGGATATAGAGACATAAAAAGGGAACATAAAAAATCAAAGTCATGTTTGCACATTCGATTAAAGGCTGCCGTCCCTTGGGGCGGACGTGTGGGGTGCTAATACCTTCCCCGTGCGTAAATACAACTCCCGAACCTTTCACTTAAAAGTTCGTAGATCGCGTCTTTTCCGGTTTTTCCGACGTTTTCCTCAAATAAACGTTGGTGGCGACTCCGCGCGTATTCCTTTCGTGGAACACGCATCCCGCGAGTCACGCGTCGCCCTCCCGCCGAAGGGTAGGTTGCGACAGGCAGTATCAGTACAATTTTGATATGGTTCCGGATAGGATGCAACAACAAAACATGTGCAAAAAGGGGCACAGATCTTTCAAAGAATACGCCCAAAGGTGGAGAGACCTGGCAGCTCAAGTGGCACCTCAATGACGGAGAAAAAATGATAATGATAGTAGACACATTACCAGTATTCTACTATGAAAAGATGGTGGACTACACACCTTCAAGCTTTGATGATATGGTCTTCACCGACAAAAGGATCAAAGTGAGTCTGAAAAAAAGGAAAATTTAGTCATCCTGCTTGGACGAATGAGAAAACTGGGGCAAATTAAGAGGGTGAGAATGAGGGACAAGCCCATGCTGTGACTGCCATTCCTATACAGCCAAGTTTCCCACCAACCCAACAATGTCATTACTCAGCCAATAACAAACCTTCTCCTAACCCACCGCCCAGTTATCCACAAAGGCCATCCCTAAAATCAACCACAAATCCTACCTACCGCACTTCCAATGACAAACACCACCTTTAGCACAAACCAGAAACATCAACCAAGAAATGAATTTTGCAGCGAGAAAGCCTGTAGAATTCACCCCAATTCTGGTATCCTATGCTGACTTGCTCCCATATCTACTTGATAATTCAATGGTAGTCATAACCCCAACCAAGGTTCGTCAACCTCCTTTTCTCTGAGAATACGACTCGAACGCAACGTGTGTTTGTCATGGAGAAGCCCCGAGGCATTCCATTGAGCATTGTAGGGGCTTGAAGCGTAAGGTGCAAGGTCTAATTGATGCGGGCTGGCTGAAATTTGAGGAGAATCGCGTGTAAATCCTGACATTGACAAGAGATGCCACACATGGGGCAATTTTGAAAGCTGTTGTTAGATGTCTCTAATGACTCATCAGGATTTTCAAGTGCAAGCCATTGGTCAGTTTGCTCAAGCGACCTGTGCTCCTGAGTTTGGACTTCCAAGACCGTTCAATCATAGATTACTCGTCTTGCACGTTGGTGGGGGTGCCTTAAAACAATGAGTAAAGTTCAAAACAAATAAGTTCCAAAATAAAAAAAGAGGGTTCAAAAAGAAGAAGAAAAAAAAACATTTGATTGACTGTGTTTTTCAAGACGTTCATGTGACCTCATTTTATCATTCCGGAAAGTCTGTCTTTTAGAGAGAAGCGAGTTATCAAGAATAGGATGTTGGACAAATGGCCTCAGTTACCTTAAGAAAAAGGGGGTTAAATTAAGATACAAAGACTATTCCCTAATTAAACTTTCACTCTCTCTTTTCGGATTAACAATGCACACAGGGACAACCCTTCCCTTGTGTTCAAGAATCCCCTACAACAAGAGACCCACGGTCTCTTAATCCCTTTTCAGAAATAAGAAGAAGAGAAGAAGAAATTTCTCTTAAAAGAGATGGATTGTAAAATGAAGATCAATCAAAATTCCTTATTAAATATGCAAGTGGTTGACCAAGGAATCTTTTTGAGAGGATAAAACATTTCAGTTCAGAAAAACTCTTAATCTTTTGAGAGGATAAAATTTTTGGGCAATGAAAACTCCCTTTAAGTTCGTGTTTCCAAGTCACCTTCGATGGCCATTCATAAACCATTTGAATAGATGTGACTCTTGGGAATTATATTCTGAAAATTCCCTCTGGTAATCAATTACAAGACTTGTGTAATCGATTACAAGTTATAAATTTTGAATTCAAATTTCTAGTGACTGTGATAAACATTTTCAACTGCCGGTAATCGATTACCATAGAGAAAATCTCAATTTGAAATGATAGAATTCTTTGGTCAAACCTTTTGTATTTTCAATTTGGAAACTTCTTCCTAAAGATTCTAGAGATCAACTTGATCATATATCTTGATTTTCTTGGATTCTTGTCTTGAGTAAAACTTAGAAGCACTTGATCCTTTAGCATCATCAAGACATCAAAACATCTTGCTTCTACATAGGAGTCATTTGACTTAATCCATCAACTGAAAGATCCTTCAACTATTTCTCGTCCTTGGAAAATTCTTTTTGCAAGAATCAACTGCATCTTTCATTCTTCCTCACTGCGAGGTTGTGAAAACAAGACAACAATTGGTACCTCTAAGCCCTACACTGGGGCAATGAAAGGCCCCATGCATAAACCTCAAACCAACCTAGGGGCAGATTAGAAGTGCTCACCCAATAGGTTCCTTGCTACAAGGTCATGACGAAAGACAACGATTGTACCTCAAAGCCCTACACTGGGGCAATGAAAGGCACCATGCAAAAACCTCAAGCGAACCTAGGGGCAGATTAGAAGTTTTCACCCAATAGGTTCCCAGCTACAAGGTCATGACAAAAGATAACAATTGGTACCTCAAAGCCTTACACTGAGGCAATGAAGGGCATTGTGCATGAGCCTCAAGTGAACATAGGGGCAGATCAAAAGTTATCACCCGTCGATGTTTTTAAACAAAAAAAAGGGGGAGACAAGCCCTGGAAGTTCAATAGATTGATTAAACGTCAAACGGCTCCATTGTCGTCACTCCAAAATGGTCAAGTGACTAAATCAAACAGAATATAAACTCTGAGGGAGTTCCCGGAGAGATTTGCAAAAGATAGGATAAGGTTGCATGAATTATCACCTTTTTCAAAAGGATAGTCAATCTGTGTTTTCCAAAAAAAATTATATCAAAATCAAAATCACGAAATAGGGAAAGAATGTCATGAACATTGTACAATTTTCCATTGCATTGCATTGTTTCATGTGCGGTCAGCATTACCAAATTTCACAACAAAGGTTGCATGTGTTTGCATCCCTAAAATTTATGTTAACTGCATAGAGTTCCTACATCTCGTGTCCAATCTTTTTGGATGACCTGCCTTCTCGATGAGTCGATCTCTTGCTTTCTCATAAAGGTGGACCCTTTGGTACTAGTACCTATCACCTTTAGAGGACTATATGTCCTCGCCTGCAGAGGGCTGCACGCCCTCGCCTTTAGAGGGCTACGTGTCCTCATTTTCAGTGTGCTCCATATCCACACCTTAAGAGAATATAAGGTCCTTTGCCCTTAGATGCTTAACCGAGACTTGCGCTCCCGGTTAAGGGGCCAGTAGTTTCCTTTTATCAGTTCCTGGGCCACCCCCTGATATTAGAGGGCGACCAACTGTGCGAGCACATCCAGAGAGGGAGGCTATCACGCATCTACTATGCATACCGGGGCAAGATTTCACCCGTGCCGCTGCAAAAAAGATGAGTGTGGATCATGCGCACCAACATGACCACCCTGACGTGGATGACGTTGCTATTTAGCAACATTCTGCACGGCGACCACAATGCCAATCTCCCCCTGCAGATGTATCGGTTGGTCTGTGCCGTCATGACATAGGTAAGTATGCACATAGTTCAATTGATTTCTGATGTCATGTATTGTTTGCAGGGATCGCGCCCACAAGACGCCCAGTGGGCCCGAAGAAGTCCAACAGGGCCCTGGGGTTTCCAGCTCTGGTTAGGGGCCTCTGTCAATCCTACAGGGTGCCTGTTCCCCCAGCGAGGTCATGCCATCGTGACATAGGTAAGTATACAGATGGTTCAACTGATTTCTGATACCATCTATTGTTTGCAGGAATCGCACCCACAAAGACACCCAGTGGATCCGGAGAAGTCCAACAGGGCCCTGGGGTTTCTAGCTCTGGTTACGGGCCTCTGTAGTCCTACAGGGTGCCCGTTTCCGCCGGCAAGGTCACGTCATCATGACATAGGTAAGTATGCACCTCGCTCAACTGATTTTTGATTTCATCTATTGTTTGCAGGGATCGCGCCTGCATGACACCCAGTGGACCCGAAGAAGTCCAACAAGGTCTTGGAGTTGTCAAGCTCTAATTACGGGTCTCTGTCAGTTCTACGGAGTGCTTGTCACCTCCGGCAAGGGCATCAGGCCCCCTACTAATCGAGCTTTCATCAAGAAGTACTGCGTCCCCAGGCAGGCGCAGGGCGAAACACCACAGCAGCCTGGGCGAAATACCATCACCTCTAGAGTTCACCTCAGCTCATCCACAAAAAGGTTAGAGCGTTGCTTACGACCCATGGCCGACCAATAGGCGACCAAAGTCCAGAGCCAAAGGTAAGCAAAGTACTAGGTCTGTAACCGACAAGCCATCATGCGTCCAGCTCAAGACGTTAAAGAAGCGCTACTAGGAGGCAACCTAGTAACTTTTACATCTCTTGTTATTTGATCACTTTTTGTTTCTCAAGTCATAGCAGGACACACCTAGTTGCTCATGATCCTAGGAATTTAAATAAAACAAGCACAAGCTCGGAAGGCAGTCATACCTCACAAAATATATATATATATATATATATATATATATATATATATGTATGTATGTTTAGGTAGCAAGATACCTTGAATATGCATGTATATAGAAAAAATATCTCACGAAACATATATATGTATGTTTAGGTAGCAAGATACCTTGGACACGCATGTATATAGCAAAATGTCTCACAAAAATATACATATGTTTAGGTAGCAAATACCTCACGAAAAACAAACAAGAAAAAGAAGTAAACAAATGATAAAAAAAAAGAGAAAAAGGAAAAATAAGTTGTCTAGCTGAAAAACCAACATGCTTTTGAAAAGAGATGACTTCCAACTTTTCTTTGAAAAAATTTGCTGATCATAACTAGTTTTTGAAAGAATGTGTATACACCTGAAAGGTGAATGCTGTGAAAATTTTCCCGGACGCCCAAAATGGACTCGAATGAATGCACAAATTGATAAAAGAACGTATTTTGGAAACACTGGGTTGACTTAAAATAGGGAAAATGAATCATGAGCCCTAGTGTCACATGACCATAAAAACTTGATGCTTGAGTGTCCACATGGGTACATGCATGACCAGTTTTGCATAAAATTTCCTAATCATTATTGTTGCATGTGTATCATGGAGATAATATAGGACATCCCCTTTATCCCCGAACCGCTGGCCAAACCCTAACATATATCATGACCAGCCGTTCTACAAGCCTTGAGCCAGAATCCCAACTTACCATAAACCTTGACCTAGGGTGAGAATGTCGATCCTTGCCCTCGGGATAAAACAAAAAAAAAAGAAAAAATTCCTGATCAAAAGAATCGAAAGAAAGCAAAAAAAAAGAAAAATTCCCAATCAAAGAGTGGGAGAAAGCAAAAAAGGGAAAGAAAATTCCCGATCAAGGATCGGAAGAAAACAGAAGAAACATACAGAAAGGTCTTTAGACCAGACAATATTTGAACAATACAGAATTGTCACCAAGTAAACAAAAAAAGAAAGGAAACCACGACCCAAAGTGGCCCTCTCCCTTTGATTGCCAACCAAAATCCTGTGCGCTAGCCACTTTCTCGCCACGCACTAAACAAAAACAGAAAAGGAAAAGGCAAAAACACTCAAAGCCAAATTCCCCACCTAAAAACCATTCCCAAAATAAGTCCTATTGATCCATGATCACGCATGTAATCTTTGATTTGATAGGAAATGATTTGCAAAATCAAGTCATGACATATCTATGGTTCGAAATTAGGATAAAACACTTACCTGTGTGAGATTGATACACTTTGAGTGATTTTTTCCTATCTTTGTTGGACCCAGTGTTTCCTCTAAATGGTCGTTTAGAAATGAAATGCTAACATCCAAAATCTCATTTACGATTATGAGAAAATTTCATCAGCATACTCTCCTTCCCCGATAGACACATTGTTTTTCATCCAAAAAGCATATGTTGCTCTGATCAGTTGGAAGTTTTGTCTCTTTACTAAAGCATGTTCGCATTTTGGTGAAGAAAACAACGAGACTATTTTTAGTCTCACAGTTGTCAAGAACTACGTTGGTCTGAGTTCCTCATCACAAATTGAGGATACGTAGGAGCAAAAGCCCTGCTTTGGTCGACCACCCCACTTTTTGTTACGGTGTCCCAAGAGACCGGTGGCATGTGGAGCCACATGACCGTGGGATCCCCAGATTCATGTTCTTTTATGTTTCATCCTTTATCATTTACATGACTTGAGGGACTAACGTTTGTTTCGTGTTGATTGTCATTTGTTTTGTACATATATATCGTTTGAGTTGTTACGTCGGTACTTGTTTCGTTGTTGTCAATAATGTTTGTTGAAATTCCGGAACCGTGTAGAGTTTTTTCATTTAGGAACGTCGTCCTAAAAAATAAAATGAACCAAAAATCCTAATAAAAAGAGAGAAGCATTGTGAATAAAATGTCTGCATATACAAAGAAAAAGGAAAGTGTGTATAAAAGGATTTTTTTTGTGTGACGCGTGGAAAGGAATTCTTGTATGTGTGAGTAACGAGTGTATATGAAGAAACTTTTGTGTGAACCATAAGTGTGTGTTGGGAAAAATGAAAAAAAATCTTTGAATGTAAATAGGGTTTGTATATAGACCGTGTGACGTAAAGAGAAAGAGTTCTAATGCATGTACAGAAAACGTTTGCCATGTATAGATGTACAAAGAAAGGTTTTACTCATAAAGGACCACAGGTGTATAATTTTAGTGAATATATATAAAAATAAAACAAAAAGTGAAAAGAAAGAAAGACCGCGAAGGTCGACATGTTATAGTTAAGAAGTATAAATCATTTGTAAAGAGCAAACGTATCTTCTAGAAACAAGGGACTGATGCTAAGAGTTTATTTTCCGGAATGAACCAAGATAAGGATGGATGAATTCATTGAACTGATGAAAGAACATAACTTGGAAACGTTGGGTCTGTCTGTGTAAATTCCCAACCGTAGTATCACAATGCCATAAACGGGATGCTTGAGGGCCCACCTGGCTGTAGCCATGACTAATTTTGCACGTTGTTTTCAAATCATCATTGTCTCGCGTGCCTTATGGAATAATATGGAAGTTTAGCCCGAAATCGACACCTTGACAACCAAATTGGTTTCGCCCCAGATATCAAGATTGGGTTCCCCCGATAAAAGACCCCATTGAAACACAACCTTAGACCTTTTTGAACCTTGGCCTGTAAAAAAGGGAATCCTCATTCTTTCCCCCAAAGCAAAGGACAGCGGAATCTCCTCAAGGGAGAGCAAATAGAATGCTAAAACCCGATTTCCCAAAGAAAGGAATGGGGAAGGAAAAGTGAAAAGAAAGAAAAGGACGAAATGGAAAAAAAGAAAAAAGGAAAAAAGAGATGAAAATAAAGAAAAGAACAGAAGAAAGGAAAGAAGGATTCCCGATCAAAGATCAAAAAGAAGTGAAAAGGGAAAAGAAGCAATTCTCGATCAATGAAAGAAAGAGGACAAAAATTCTTCAAGCCAGATTGCCACTCAAAATCATTCTCGATTGGCAATATCCCATCCCACATGAACAAATAGGAAAAGACCGAAACACCCAGCTTCCTCTCCAAAAACACTAACCTCGAGAGAATCCTATTGGTCCGTGATCGTACGTTTGATCTTTGATTCGATAGGAAGTCATGTGCAAAATAAAGTCATGGTGCAGTTATGGTTTGGGAATAGGATAAAACACTTGCCTGTGTGAGTTTCATACACTATGAGTGATTTATTTTCAGCTTAGCCTGATGTTTCCCCTGCATATTCATTTAAAAGCTAAAAGTTGACATCCTGCCCTTCATTCTCGGTTACAAGGAAGATTACCCTTGGCACAAGTATATTGTTTCTCTAAGATGTGGTGCTCTGGCGAATGATTTATTTTTCTTTGCAAAAAGCATGTTTTCCTTTTAGGTGGAAAAACCCGGTGGACCGTTCGGTCCTGCCAACCTTTTTCGGAGCCCCATGAATTGCGTTTTCGTTCATGCGTCCTCCACCTTCGAGTTTGGAGCCATGCGTAGTGATTTCTTAGTGCAATTCTCCATTCTCAAACCTTTTTCAGAGCCCCATGAATTTCATTTTCGTTCATGCGTCCTCCACCTTCGAGTTTGGAGCTATGCGTAGTGATTGCTTAGTGCAATTCTCCATTCTCAATCTTTTCGGAGCCCCATGAATTGCGTTTTCGTTCATGTGTCCTCCACCTTCGAGTTTGGAGCCATGCGTAGTGATTGCTTAGTGCAATTCTCCATTCTCAACCCTTTTTCGGAGCCCCATGAATTGCGTTTTCGTTCATGCGTCCTCCACCTTCTAGTTTGGAGATATGCGTAGTGATTGCTTAGTGCAATTCTCTATTCTCAATCTTTTCGGAGCCCCATGAATTGCGTTTTCGTTCATGTGTCCTCCATGTAGATGCAATTGGCTTTGATGTTTTGATGATGATCATGATGATGTGTTGCAATTGATGCAAATGGGCTTTTCAAGATTAAAATTCAAGACAATACTTCAAGATTACAAGTCACAACATCAAGATGATCACTAGAATATTAGGAAGGGAATTCCTAATTGAATTAGCAAAGGTTTGGCCAAGTGATTTAAAATAAAAAGTGTTTTTCAAAGGTTTTACTCTCTGGTAATCGATTACCAGAGGATGTAATCGATTACCAGTGGCCAAATACGTTTTATAACAGCTATAAAAATTTGAATTCGAAATTTTAGACTGTGTAATCGATTACACAATTTTGGTAATCGATTACCAGCAGTTAGTAAACGTTTTAATTCAAATTTTAAAAGCTGTAATCGATTACACAATTACTGTAATCGATTACCAGACAGGAATTTCAGAAAAATAATTTCAAGAGTCACAACTTTTCAAAGGCTTTACTCATGACCACCAATGGTCTATATATATGTGACTTAAACACGAAATTGCTCAGAGATTTTTCAGAAAAACAAAGTGTTTATCCTCTCAAAAAGCAATTTCATTTTATCCTCTTAAGAATTCCTTGGCCAATTCAATTGCAATTCATTAAGGAATTAATTGAGTGCTCAATCTGTAAAATCCATCTCTTTCTAGAGAGATTTGTTCCTCTTCTTCTTCTCATTCTCTAAGGGATTAAGAGACTGTGAGTCTCTTGTTGTAAAAGATCTCTAAACACAAAGGAAGGGTTGTCCTTGTGTGTTTAGAACTTGTAAAAGGAATTTACAAGTTAGTGGAACTCTCAAGCGGGTTGCTTGGGGACTGGACGTAGGCACAAGGGTGTGGCCGAACCAGTATAAAACTGAGTTTGCATTTTCTCTTCCCTTAATCTCCTTTATTTATTATTGTTTTATATTCATATTCAAGTTGCTTCATTTGAATTAATATTTAAAAAGATTGTCATTAAGGGAATTCATAACTTAAGTAAAAAGTAAGATAGATTTTTAATTAGGAGAAAAAGTTTGGAATATCTTAATTCAACCCCCCCTTCTTAAGATATCTGAGGCCACTTGTCTAACACTCCACCTTCGATTTTGGAGCCATGCGTAGTGATTGCTTAGTGCAATTCTCCATTCTCAAACCTTTTTCGGAGCCCCATGAATTGCGTTTTCGTTCATGCGTCCTCCACCTTCGAGTTTGGAGCTATGCGTAGTGATTGCTTAGTGCAATTCTCCATTCTCAAACCTTTTTCGGGGCTCCAGACTCGAAGGTGGAGGACACATGAACAATGCTAGGCAATAAATTCATGGGGCTCCGAAAAAAGTGGAGAATGGAGAATTGGCGAACAACGCTACGCAATAACTTCGCGGGGCTCCAGACTCGAAGGTGGAGGATGCCTGAACAGCGCTAGGCAATAAATTCATCGGGCTCCGAAAAAAAGTGGAGAATGGAGAGTTGGCGAACAGCGCTATGCAATAACTTCGCGGTGCTCCAGACTCGATGGTGGAGCACACATGAACAGCGCTAGGCAATAAATTCATGGGGCTCCGAAAAAGTGGAGAATGGAGAATTGGTGAACAGCACTACGCAATAACTTCGCGGGGCTCCAGACTCGATGGTGGAGGACACATGAACAACGCTAGGCAATAAATTCATGGGGCTCCGAAAAAAGTGGAGAATGTAGAATTGGCGAACAGCGCTACGCAATAACTTCGCGGGGCTCCAGACTCGAAGGTGGATGACACATGAACAGCGCTAGGCAATAAATTCATGGGGCTCCGAAAAAAGTGGAGAATAGAGAATTGGCGAACAGCACTACGCAATAGCTTCGCGGGGCTCCAGACTCGAAGGTGGAGGACACATGAACAGCGCTAGGCAATAAATTCATGGGGCTCCGAAAAAAGTGGAGAATGGAGAATTGGCGAACAACGCTACGCAATAACTTCGCGGGGCTCCAGACTCTTTGGTGGAGGATGCATGAACAGCGCTAGACAATAAATTCATGGGGCTCCGATAAAAGTGGAGAATGGAGAATTGGCGAACAGCGCTGCGCAATAACTTCGCGGGGCTCTAAACTCGTTGGTGGAGGATGCATCAACAGCGCTAGGCAAAAAATTCATGGGGCTCCGAAAAAAGTGGTGAATGGACAATTGGCGAACAGCGCTACGCAATAACTTCGCGGGGCTCCAGACTCGTTGGTGGAGGATGCATGAACAACGCTAGGCAATAAATTCATGGGGCTCCGAAAAAAGTGGAGAATGGAGAATCGGCGAACAGCGCTACACAATAACTTCGTGGGGCTCTAGACTCGTTTGTGGAGGATGCATGAACAGCACTAGGCAATATATTCATGGGGCTGCGAAAAAAGTGGAGAATGGACAATTGGCGAACAGCGCTACGCAATAACTTCGCGGGGCTCCAAACTCGAAGGTGTAGGACACATGAACAGCACTAGGCAATAAATTCATGGGGCTTCGAAAAAAGTGGAGAATTGAGAATTCACGAACAGCGCTACGCAGTAACTTCGCGGGGCTCCAGACTCGAAGGTGGAGGACACATGAACCGTGCTAGGCAATAAATTCATGGGGCTCCGAAAAAAGTGGAGAATTGAGAATTCACGAACAGCGCTACGCAGTAACTTCGCGGGGCTCCAGACTCGAAGGTGGAGGACACATGAACAGCGCTAGGCAATAAATTCATGGGGCTCCGAAAAAAGTGGAGAATAGAGAATTGGTGAACAGCGCTACGCAATAACTTCGCTGGGCTCCAGACTCGAAGGTGGAGGACACATGAACAGCGCTAGGCAATAAATTCATGGGGCTCCGAAAAAAGTGGAGAATGGAGAATTGGCAAACTGCGCTACGCAATAACTTCGCGGGGCTCCAGACTCGATGGTGGAGGACACATGAACAGCACTAGGCAATAAATTCATTTGTGTCATACCCTAATTTCGTCCGTGGATTATTAATTGATGACATGCAACCTTTGGTTAGCCACTTTGAGATACTTGGCATCCTTTGTTGCACCATAAATGAAGTCCCGAGATGTGTCAGAGATCAAAAGGAAGCAGGCTTGCGCGATCCGTAAAATTCCATGATGTGGCGGAAATCGAAAAGATGTGTTTTTGCACAATCAGTGAGTTTCCGTAACTTCGTCAAAAGCTAAGAAAGAGTAAATACATAATTCGTAACCTTGAGGAAGGAAAATAAGTATCGTTACGGAATTCGTGAAGTTTCGTAACGTTACGGAAAAAGAATTACCAAAAAAAATAGAAAGGGGGTGCATTTAGTAAAAAGGGGGTTACAAATAGCAATCAGGCCCACTTGGGCCTTCCAGATCCTTCCTCCAGAAGGCTGTTGCTACTGGAGGAAGCAACCTTGCTCGCCTGGGCGAGCTGGGTGGCAAGCTCCTCCCCTATTTTGCTATAAATAGGGGGAGGAGTGAAGAAGAAAAGGGTTCAGCCTTCTTGGCACTTCTCATTCTCTCGAAATTGCTGAGGAAAATTATTTCCATGAAGAAAATCCAAGCTGAGGCGCTTCCGTAACATTTCCGTAACGTTTTCGTGAGTAATTACGCAAAGATTCTCGACTGTTCTTCAACATTCATCGTTCATTCTTCGTTTTCTTCAGTCTTCAATAGGTAAGTACCTCAAATCGAGCTTTTCAATTCATTCTATGTACCCATGGTGGTCCACATTTTTGTTTCATGTATTTTTATTCTCGTTTTCATTCGCTTTTTATACCCCTTTTTGACGTGCTTAAGTCATTTATTTAAGTCATTTCTCGCCTAATCTAAAAATAAAATAAATTTCCACCGATCGTTTGAATTGTATCATCCGTTAATTTCGGTTAAAATGAATTTCCACCGTTCGGTCGTGCCGTAACCACGTTGGAAATCAAAAAAGAGGTAAAATAATAATATAATAATCAAAAAATGCCTTTTAGTATAATAAAGCGAAAAAATCAATCGGACGTTTTGTCTTTGGGATTTCTCATTCTTAATTGAATTGACGAATAACTAAAGTGAAACTAAGGCTAAAATCAATTCGCCTAGTCAAGCTCGTCCACAAAAATAGGGTTTTGAAAGTTTATCATTTCAGTTTCTTACCAAGTAAAATGGATCATTTTTAAGGTCCAACGCCTTAAAATGATCACCTTTCTAGTAAAAAAAAATCACTTGATTCACGCATAAGAAACAACTACGTAGGTCTGATTTCCTCTTTGATGGAGAGTACGTAGGAGCAAAAGCCCCGTTTTTGTCGACCTCAAAAAATAAAAAGAAATAAAAGTTAAGGTAACACAATTTCCACAATTCTAAAAATAGGTTGTTGTCCTTTGAGACAAACGCGAGAGGTGCTAATACCTTCCTTAAGCGTAAATACAACTCCCGAACTTAGAATTTTCATCTTGACCGGTTTCCTTCGGTTTTTCTGACGTTTCCCACAAATAAACGTTGGTGGCGACTCCTCGCATCTTTCCTCCTTTGGAAAGTGCACCCGTGAGCCTCGCCTTCGCTCGCCCGCAAAAGGGCATGCTGCAACAGTTGGCGACTCCACTGGGGACCTTTTTGTGAGTTAGGCCTATTCTAAGGAATTATGGAATTGTGAAACCTGGCGTGTGCATTTATTAAATTGTGTAAAGTGTAATAACTGCTGTCTTTTCCACATTTTTACACTAAGCACCCACAGGTTTGAGTAAAAAGGGGCCCTACACCCGGGTTCATGGGAATTTAAGGAGTGGAGGTGAATCTATCATCATGCTAGGTCTCCGACTTGCTTGATAATAGTGAAACCTCGTCTAGAGCTTTCTCTCTTTATAATGTGTTGTCGCTGGTATTCCATACCGCCACAATATTATTATCTTGAGTGATGATACCTCTAGAAAACAGCTGTGTGAGTTATGAATTGTCGGGGAGTAGTTATTAGAGACCCCTAGATATTGTCCTATAGGTTCCCAAATAGGGGTAAAGAGCAAACACGCTCCGTGCCATTCGTTCTCATGCATTTTTTGGTAAATAGCACTAGTTTATAGTTTTGCTAGTGATGTTTGGTTTCTTTAGAGTAATACGTAACCTTTTTAATACTATGTTGAGGCACCATCATGCCCAAAACGTAGCATTAAAGTTGGATCTCTGCGGTCTCGTATGTATGAATTAACCTTTTATTTTGTTTTCTTTCCGTTTCATGCATACGCATCGCATCATTCATGTCGGAGTCTTGATCCACCCTTTTTTTAGGTAAATGATGGGGACAAATCAAAACGGCAAAAGGTTTTATCAAGTCAAGGTTAAAAGTCTAGATGTCACTAGCCTCAAGGAATTGGGACAATTGATGGGACCCCTCCAAAGGCAAGCCTTCCGCAAAGTCTACGGGAAGATTCTAGATTTGACCGCAGCGGAGGTATTTCCGGAAGCTGTCATATCCCTCGCCCAATACTATGACCAGCCGTTGAGGTGTTTCATGTTTGGGGACTTCCAAATGGTACCAACTATTGAAGAGTTTGAGGAGATATTAGGATGCCCTCTTGGGGGGAGAAAACCGTATCTTTTCTCCGGCTTTCTTCCTTCCTTGAGCAAGATTGCAGCTGTGATTGGAGATTCAGCAAAAGAGTTGGATCGCATGAAACAAACTCGCAATGGAGTAGTGGGCCTGCCACGGAAATACTTGGAAGGCAAGGCAAGGGATATGGCGAGCCAAGAGAAGTGGGGCCCGTTTGCGGATATTTTAGCTTTGCTGATTTTTGGGGTTGTCCTCTTTCCGAACGTTGACGGTTTGGTAGACTTAGCCGCCATTGATGCTTTCCTCGCATATCACCATAGCAAGGAAAGTCCAGTGGTGGCTATCTTGGCAGATTTGTTTGACACCTTTGACCGGAGGTGTGAGAAAAACAGTGCACGGATTGTCTGTTGTTTACCCGCTCTCTGTGTGTGGTTAATTTCACACCTATTCCAACAAGATACAAGACACCCGTGTCCGCTTCAAAGTTATTGCTCATGCGCCGAAAAAGGAAGAGTCGATTGGGACCAGCATTTGGCTGGGATAGGGGGCAGCGCGATCAATTGGTTTCCTCGTTGGAAGGAAGGCAAGGAAGGAGTTCTTTTCTCGTGTGGGGAATACCCTAATGTTCCATTGATACGGACTAGGGGGTGTATTAATTATAATCCCGCACTCGCCATAAGACAGCTAGGGTACCCCATGAGGGGAGCGCCAACGGAAAGGAGTCTCTCACCTTTCCTTGTGAAAGATTTAGGCACGCAAGGTCTCAAGGTTATACAAAGAATCCACAAAGCGTGGAGGAGTCCGTTGAGGAAAGACAAGGAGCTTAGGGGCATCCGTAATGGCGTCATCGGAGGTTATCATGGATGGCTAAGAATTCACACGCGAGGGTTAGATTGGCTCTCCAAGTTGAAAGTTATCGATGAGGAGAACTTCGAAGCTCCGGAGGAAGATGAAGAAGTCCGAGCTCTAAAATTGGAGCTAGGGAAGGCAAGACTCGCCAAGGAGAAGTTCAAATCAGCTGCTACACACATCCGGAAAGAGTGCACCGAGTTTCAAGAGGAAAACGTGGCCATTGCAAGAGCCCTTGAACAAGAAACCAAAAGGGCCCGCAAGGAGGAATATGGCCGAGAGAAATTCCGAGGAGCATTGTGGGGTAATAACAATGAGCTCAAGCTCCAAAGAGAGGAAAGAGATCGGTCACGGGTGCATGGCATGATCTTGAAAGAAGAGTTAGTTGCTTGCGCGAGGTCCAAAAGGAGTTTGGCTCAACACTTGGAAGCCATGGAGCAAAGCATGCTAGCTATCATAGGGCAATACAAGGAAGAGTTAAACCAGTCTGTGGCCCATGAACAAAAGCTAGTGGAGGATTTTGCACAAGTGTACGCCGAAAAAGAAGCAAGAGGGAGGGTGATTGATGCTTTGCATCAAGAAGCGACTATGTGGATGGATAGGTTCGCCTTGACCTTGAATGGAAGTCAAGACCTCCCGAGTCTATTAGCCAAAGCGAAAGCCATGGCCGAAGTGTGTACGACCCCCGAGGAGATTCATGGGCTAATCAATTACTGTCAACACATGATAGATTTGATGGCCCACATAATTAGAAACCGTTAGGTTCTCTTGTAATACCTTTGTATAATCTTGGCTAGATGAAAGCTTTGTTCTTTTTATAAAATGAGAAGTTCTGAACTCATCATGTTATCTAAAAACCTTGGGGTGGATCCAAGTGCTCCGATCATCCATTTGCATACTCATGTTTTGGTGGCATACTCACCGTTGCTTATTTCTTTAGGAATTTCATCATAACTAAGAAAACATCAAGGCACCCCTATAACACTCGATCCAGAAAAATGGATAATGAAGAGAGCATGCAGGAACAGATGAAGGCCGATCTATCGGCTTTAAAAGATCAAATGGCTTCCATCTCGGAGGTCATGTTAAAACTCTAGAAAACCATAGAGGATAAAGCCACGGCAACCGCCTCCAGTATGGTTAGGGAAGCGAAGCCGGTGCTGCAACCCGCTTTAAATCCGGGCCGAGACAGAAACACGACTGTGTTTGGTCGAAGGTATAGTCCGCAAGCTTATCCTTATGGCTTGCCTTCGGACTTCACTCCCCGTGCCACCCCGGAAGATTTAAGCCAAGCCCCTACTTTTGAGGGGCAACTCCCGCCTTATGACGACTATCCCGAGCAAGACGATGAGGAAGGAGATACCCATCTTGGCCCCCTGCTCCACCTCAAAGATCCATCCCCACATGAACTACCCCAACCAAACATAGTCCGCCATATCCCGGCCTCACCCACACCCGTAAAAGAATCTGTTCCCTTCGCGGAAGATAAGGGAAAGATTGAGGCGCTTGAAGAGAGATTAAGAGCAGTCGAGGGCCTTGGCAATTACCCATTCTCGGATTTAGCGGATTTATGTCTCGTGCCCAATATCGTCATTCCTCCCAAGTTCAAAGTACTAGACTTTGATAAGTACAAAGGGACGACATGTCCGAAGGGGCATCTTCGGATGTATTGTCGAAAGATGGGGGCGTATTCTGCGGACGAAAAATTGTTGGTCCATTTCTTTCAAGACAGCTTGGCCGGGGCAGCTGTAGCATGGTATACCAATCTGGAAGCTTCCCAGATCCGATCATGGAAGGACTTGGCAACTTCCTTCATTAGGCAGTACCAGTACAATACGGACATGGCTCCCGATCGGAACCAGCTTCAGAGTATGACTAAGCGAGAGCATGAGTCCATTAAGGAATATGCCCAAAGATGGAGAGATCTCGCAGCCCAAGTCGTACCGCCCATGACGGAAAGGGAGATGATCACAATTATGGTAGATACGTTACCCACGTTCTACTATGAAAAGCTTATAGGCTACATGCCAGCTAACTTTGTGGATCTCGTCTTCGCCGGAGAAAGGATTGAATCCGGACTACGAAAAGGCAAGTTCGAATATGCTTCCAATGTGGCCCCCAACAACAACAGAAGAGCCCTAGTAGTGGGCGCGAGGAAAAAGGAAGGAGACGCCCACGTAGTCACCACCGCCCCGACATGGATGAAAGCATCCCAAAATATCCAAAGCTTATACCAGCCCAATCCCCCAAATTTTTTAATCCGAGCTGGGAATTCTCTCCCGACTCAAGTAAAAGGACCACCTGCAACAGAAAGAGCGCCGGCCCAACGCACGGCTCCAGCCGCTCCCCGGCCAGTTAATAATACAGCCCCCGACGCGACCTATAAATATGCACAGCACCTGCCCCCGAAAGATAACTTCTCCCCTATTCCCATGGCATACTCCGAGTTATGGCCTTCATTATTGGAGAATCATTTGGTGGTGGCCATACCCGGGAAGGTCTTCCAGCCACCCTACCCCAAGTGGTACGACCCGGGTGCCAAGTGTGTGTACCATAGTGGAGCTCCCGGACACAATATTGACTCCTGCATCCCGTTCAAGTATAAAGTGCAGCACCTGATTAGTGCCGGCTGGCTATCGTTTCAGGAGGAAGGCCCAAATGTTAAAACCAACCCGCTAGCTAGTCATGGAGGGGCTGGCGTGAACGCCGTTGAAGAGGACGGGCCATCGCGGGCAAAGAGGTTAGGAGAGGTGGTTACTTCTAGACGCTTCATCTATCAATCACTGCAAGCGGCGTGCATGGTCTCCCGAGGTGGAGACGAAAGGGATGAATGTTTGTTTCACCTCGGGGAGTCGCATGACATGGAAAACTGTCCCATGGTGGAAGAGTTGCTTTAGTGGCTCATGGATTACGGGCAGCTTGAAGTGTCCATAGGAGGGAGGGAAGAACCACAAATTTGCATGCAGTCGGAAGAGAAGAAGGTTCCTCTAACCCCCAAGGCCCTAGTGATATGTTTTACTAGGAATGGGACCGGCTCCACACCCATATACCCCCGGGCGGTGCCCAAGCCAACGCCATTTTCATATCAAAGTAATAAGGCCGTTCCATGGAAGTATACCCCTCCCGCGTCCAGCGAAAGAGTTGCAACCGAAGTTGACTCCCTATCAGCTAAGGTAACCAACATCACTGGCCTCAGTGGCGTAACCCGCAATGGTCGGGTGTTCGCTTCCCCTCACCCGGCGGAATTTCCCTCTAAAGGGAAAGCGCCCATGATCCAAGAGCCCACAGACATGGCCACCCCCTCGAAAGAAGCAGATCCTCCAATAGTAAGAGGGGCCGAAAAGAAAGAAGGACTTCAAGGAAAAACAGTGACTTTGGAAGAAGCCCATGAGTTCCTCCGCCTCATCCAACAAAGCGAGTTTAAGGTAGTCGAGCAACTGAATAAAACTCCAGCAAGGATCTCTTTGCTTGAACTACTCATAAACTCCGAGCCTCATCGTGCGCTGTTGATGAAGGTCCTTAACGATGCCCATGTAGCACATGATATCTCAGTGGAGGGTTTCGAAGGCATCGTTAATCATATAACCACCAACAATTATATCGCGTTTGCGGAAGAAGAGATTCCCGTTGAGGGGAGAGGACACAACAAGGCTCTACATGTGTCGGTGAGATGTATGGACCACGTTGTCGCAAAGGTACTTATCGACAATGGATCGAGTTTAAATGTGATGCCAAAGACCACTTTGGAAAAGCTTCCTTTTAGTGCGTCACGTTTAAAACCGAGCTCGATGGTGGTGCGAGCCTTTGATGGTACTCGGCGGGAAGTGATGGGGGAAATCGACATTCCCATTCAGATAGGCCCCCACACTTGCAATGTGGTGTTTCAAGTAATGGATATAAATCTTGCCTATAGCTGCCTCTTGGGAAGACCTTGGATTCATGCCCTGGGAATGGTCCCTTCAACGCTTCACCAGAAATTGAAGTTCGCAGTGGGTGGACTTTTAGTGATAGTGTCGGGTGAAGAGGATATGTTAGTGAGTTGCCCCTCCTCCGCATCGTACGTAGAAGCGGCGGAAGAATCATTGGAAACAGCTTTCCAATCCTTTGAGGTGGTTAGCTGCGCCTCGGTGGAACCAAGTCCCTCGCTACCTTCTCTCTCCAACGCGGCCATAATGGTGGTGCGTGTTATGCTCAAAAACGGATTTGAGCCCGGAATGGGTCTAGGCAAGGACTGCCTCGGGAATGCCGACGTGGTCGATATCAAGGGAAATCCATACAAGTATGGATTAGGGTATGAACCCGGGATGCCGGGGGGAGGAATGTGCCATCAAGATTTCGGGCGGATAGGGTATGGCCCGGCGTATTAGCCAGTGTTTCACCAGCGTTGGATGGTGTCCGAGGAGGAGGTGGCTGCAATAGAAGAGGAGTTCCCTTAAGACCCACCAAGTTTTGTGCAACCATGCCACCCCGATTCCCAAGTGGGGAACTGGCGCGTGATAAGCCATTCAGAAGTCTATGCCGCTGATTCAATGTAATTAGAGCCTATAGATTTCTTTTCTCTTTTGTTTTGTGAAACCTACCTTATTAAATAAACAAAGAGATCTTGTTTCATCTGTTCTTGCAGTACCACCTTTCTCATATCATTTTGTGTTTTTTGTTTCTTTTGTCTTGTTTGGTATAGATGTGAGGGTCGATTCTTTGAGGATCCTAACAATGAGGGTTTGACAATCGATTTCGATCGAGATATAAGCCAAACGATAAACGAGAAGAGGAAGAGGACTCCTGTCACCAGAGTTGGAGAGGTTGGTCGCTCAGGAAGAACGTGAAATGAAGCCTCACCAAGAGAAACCGAATTGGTAAACTTGGGGACCACGGAGGAAAAGAAAGAAGTAAAGGTAGGAACCGGTATGACCGCGCCTATCCGTCAAGGCTTGATAACCCTTCTTGAAGAGTATCAAGATGTCTTTGCATGGTCATATCAAGACATGCCCAGTCTGGATTCCGACATTGTGCAGCATAAGTTGCCTATGAATCCTGGGTCTTCCCTGGTTAAGCAAAAGTTACGAAGAATGAAACCCGAGATGTCTTTAAAAATTAAAGAAGAAGTAAAGAAGCAGTTTGATGCAGGTTTCTTAGCTGTGGTGCGGTACCCGGAGTGGGTGGCCAACATTGTCCCAGTCCCGAAAAAGGACGCAAGGTTCGAATGTGTGTAGACTACCGGGACTTGAACCGAGCCAGTCCTAAAGACAATTTTCCCCTGCCACACATTGATATATTGGTAGATAATACAGCCAAATTCGCCCTTTTCTCATTTATGGATGGTTTCTCGGGGTATAATCAAATAAAGATGGCACCCGAGGATGTAGAGAAGACCACTTTCGTCACCCTATGGGGGACATTCTGCTATAAAGTGATGGCCTTCGGGCTGAAAAATGTTGGGGCAACCTATCAGCGTGCCATGGTGGCGTTGTTCCATGATATGATGCATAAGGAAATAGAAGTCTACGTAGATGACATGATTGCCAAGTCTCGGACTGAGGACGAATACCTTGTCAATCTGCGTAAGCTATTTTGAAGGTTGCGGAAATACCAATTAAAACTAAACCCAACCAAGTGCACCTTTGGGGTGAAGTCGGGGAAGCTACTAGGATTTATCGTAAGTCAGAAAGGGATAGAGGTAGATCCCAAGAAAGTGAAGGCCATCCTTGAAATGCCAGAACCACGCACGAAGAAGCAGGTTCGGGGGTTTTTGGGCAGGTTGAATTATATCGCGAGATTTATCTCGCAACTCACCCCTACCTATGAGCCCATTTTTAAGCTATTACGTAAGAACCAGGCGGTCCTGTGGAATAGTGACTGCCAAGAGGCCTTCGAGAAGATCAAACAGAGTCTCGCGAATCCCCCGGTGCTCATGCCACCTGTAACAGGAAGACCTCTTTTCCTGTACATGACCGTGTTGGACGAGTCTATGGGGTACGTGTTGGGTCAGCATGATGATTCTGGGAAAAAGGAGCAAGCCATCTACTATCTGAGCAAGAAGTTTACCGCATGTGAGATGAATTACTCAATGCTAGAAAGGACGTGTTGTGCTCTGGTATAGGCATCACATCGGCTTAGGCAGTACATGCTCAGCCATACCACGTGGCTTATTTCCAAAATGGATCCCGTGAAATACATCTTTGAAAAACCGGCCCTCACGGGACGAATCGCTAGGTGGCAGGTACTATTATCTGAATTCGATATCGTTTACGTCACCCAAAAGGCGGTAAAGGGAAGTGCCTTAGCGGATTATTTGGCCCAGCAACCCCTCCAGAATTATCGGCCGATGCACCCCGAGTTCCCAGATGAAGATATCATGGCCCTGTTTGAAGAGAAGCGGACGCACGAGGACATAGACAAATGGATTGTTTGCTTCGATGGGGCATCTAACGCTTTGGGCCACGGAGTAGGGGCAGTCCTTGTATCCTCGGATGATCAGTGTATTCCTTTCACGGCTAGGCTAGGTTTTGATTGTACCAACAATATGGCCGAGTACGAAGCATGCGCCCTCGGGGTTTAGGCGGCCATTGATTTTGATGTAAAACTACTCAAGGTGTATGGAGACTCAGCTTTGGTGATACGCCAGTTGAAAGGAGAATGGGAAACTAGGGATCCGAAGTTGATACCCTATCAAACTCACATTTTGAGGTTAGCCAAGTACTTTGACGAAATTTCCTTCCACCACATACCTCGGGAAGAGAATCAAATGGTTGATGCATTAGCACCTGGCATCCATGTTCAACTTGCCCACATGGGATCTGCCGTACATCGAATTCAAATCTCAAGGCAGGCCGGCATATTGTTATGCAATAGAGGAAGAGCGGGATGGGAAACCGTGGTATTTTGACATCAAACAGTATGTCGAGAACAAAGAATACCCACCAGGGATTTCTGACAATGACAAAAGGATGTTGAGGAGATTGGCTACTGGTTTCTTTATAAGCGGTACCATCCTGTACAAACGAAACCACGACATGGCCCTCCTACGATGCGTAGATGCCAAAGAGGTGAACTTCATGATTGAGGAGATCCATGAGGGTTCCTTTAGGACGCATGCCAATGGGCATGCTATGGCCAGAAAAATCCTTAAGGCCGGTTATTATTGGCTCACCATGGAAAGCGATTGCTGCGCTCATGTCAGGAAATGTCATAAATGTCAGGCATACGTGGACAATGTCAATTTTCCACCACATCCTCTAAATGTTATGTTCGCCCCTTGGCCTTTTTTCATGTGGGGAATAGATGTCATTGGGGCCATCGAACCCAAAGCGTCGAATGGTCACCGCTTCATTCTTGTGGCGATAGATTACTTCACCAAATGGGTCGAAGCAGCTTCTTATACTAATGTCACAAGGAATGTGGTAGTTAGATTCATAAAGAAGGAGCTGATTTGTCGATACGGACTCCCCAGGAAGATCATTACAGACAATGGCACCAATCTGAACAACAAGATGATGCAGGAAATGTGCAAGGACTTCAAGATCCAGCATCATAACTCTACCCCTTATCGGCCAAAGATGAGTGGGGGTGTAGAGGCTGCGAATAAGAATATTAAGAAGATTGTTCAAAAGATGACAGTGTCATACAAAGATTGGCATGAGATGTTGCCTTTCGCCCTACACGGATACAGAACCTCGGTGCGAACTTCTACTGGGGCAACGCCGTATTCCTTGGTTTATGGGATGGAGGCAGTACTCTCATTTGAGGTAGAAGTTCCTTCTCAGAGAATAATGGCGGAGTCAGGCCTAGAAGAGTCAGAATGGGCTCAAGCACGCTACGACCAACTTAACCTTATTGAAGGTAAGCGTTTGGCCGCCATGAGCCATGGGTGTTTGTATCAACGAAGGATAAAGAATGCATTCGACAAGAAGGTACGCCCGCGCAAGTTCAACGAGGGGGACCTCGTGCTGAAGAAAATGTCCCATGCTGTTAAAGATAATCGAGGCTAGTGGGCCCCAAATTATGAAGGACCTTTCGTGGTGAAAAGAGCTTTTTCTGGGGGTGCTCTGATACTCACCTACATGGATGGCGAGGAGTTGCCCTCGCCCGTGAACTCCGATGTAGTTAAACGATATCACGCTTGAAGTCTGGGGCAATTGAGAGGACCGTTGCATGTTTTTTATTTCTGAGTTTTTTGTTTCTTGGTTTCCTCTAGGATTCCCATTCACTGTATTTGTCTCGTTTCTTTGAAAAGGAAAAATGGGCGAGGTTTCAGTCCTCCCTTTGGTTTCAAACTTCGCGTTTTAATTTGTTATAACTTGAGCCCTCTTCGCTCGGTGTATAGGGTGCCCCAAACACTTATTTAAAATTGAATCTAACCAGCCTTCGCTAAGATAAAATCATCGCATTAGAAACATTCATACATGCACATGCACATGCATATCTTGTGATAGCAAGGAGCAGAATCGTCTCAGGTCACGGCCAGAAGTCAAAACAAGTCAATGGCAGAAATCGACCAAGGTAAGAC